>NW_028222000.1:0-132235 GCF_056783735.1 Eptatretus burgeri
TGTGGTAGACGAGACGAGGGGCAAGCAGGCAGAGGGTACCCTGGGTTGTGCTGCAAGCTGTGGTAGACGAGACAAGGGGCAAGCAGGCAGATTAACCTCATAAATGAAATGGAGGGAAGAAAAAGAGTGGGGATGAAATAAAAGGGGAAAATGATTTAATAACCGAACTATTATACCATCGCAACGCACTCCCTTGTCTTCCCACTAAACAAAAGGAAGGGGTCTATCGACACGTATATTAATGGCACAACTGTTTCGGGACATCTATCTGTTGCATGCATGCGGTTCCGAGAACCGCAACACTACCCCCCTCCGTTTTGCCAGACTCGACCTGAGCCGTGAACGTTCGTGTGGCATGCAGGTGTAGGATCCCCCAGTACAGCTTACCTCTGGATCCCCCAGTGCGACATTTTGAATACATGTCCCAAAAATAAATAACCTCGTGCGTTGCGTAACGAAACTAACAGACTCATTAGGACAACTGAGCTACATTGCCGGAAATAAACAAACAAACATGTGGATTAGAACGATATACAGTTCTCATATTGACATTACCCATGGCCCAGGACCTGTGACTTTCGGAGAGAACAATAAAGGCAACATGCGGGGATGAGTGCAGCAGCAGGAATCGATGATCAGGCGTCTTCAGGGCCCTCAATGGTCCTTTGTTTGTTGGTTTTATTTATTTTTCCTGTTCCTGGTTGCTGGAGGCAACTCACCCTTTCACGGCAGGCCACACGCCGTCTCACAGTCCATCTCTGACCTAAAACTTTTAAAAACCACAGTTTGCCATGGATGCTCGCTTTCCATCAACCATTCTTTTTTTCCAACTTCAGTGCCAACTCACCCCCCTCACCCCTCACTCTCACTCTCAAAGCAACCATCCCACTCTTCTCCCTCCAAGCCTCCCTCTCACCTCTTTCAAAAATTCCCCCCTCACCTTTCTCCCACCTTTCATCCCCCTCACTCTTCCTTCTCTAAGTTGCCCCCCTCTCATCCACCAACCTGCCTCCCTCCACTGCCCTCTCACCTCCATCTCTTCACTCCACCTCCTCAAATCCTCAACTGCCATCTTCCTTGTCTCTTGTCCCCCCTCTCTCCCAGCACCACAGAGCCTTTTCTCCTCCTCATTCGGCCCCCTCCCCTCGCTATTCTGCAATACCCCACACTCCTTCAGCAACCCTCCTTACCTCCCCCCCTCGTCCCTCGTCCTACCCTCCCCCGCCCCCTCCACCTCCTGCACCCAAAGCCTCCTCCCCTACCTCTTCATTAAAAGTGTGGACCTCAAATATCCGGGGCCTTCGCTCAAACCTTTCAGATCTTTCCATGCAGGTTGCCACTGACAAACCAGACATTATCTGCCTAACAGAAACTTTCCTCTCCCAAGACGTGTCTGACTCCCAAGTATCTCTCCCTAGTTACTCCCTCCTCCGGTATGACAGACCTGAGCCTCGTCCTGGTGGAGGTGTTGCTCTCTTCATCAAAGACTCTATTCCTCACTCTCCCTGCACTGCTCTCACTCCCCCACACCCCCAGGAATACCTCTGGCTTCGGCTTCCCCTCCACTCCCACCTCATGTTTATATGTGTACTGTACCGTCCACCGAACAGTGATGACTCCATCTACACCTCACTCTCCGAAAACATGGACCATCTTCTATCTTCTCATCCAAACTCTCTCTTCCTCTTATGTGGCGACTTCAATTGTCATCACGCCAGTTGGCTAGGTGTGGGTACCTCTCTCACCTGCCATGGGACATCAGCAAAAGCTTTCTGTGACTCATTGGGACTGACTCAATCGGTCAACTTCCCGACCCGGATCTCAACCAATGGTACTCCATCTCTTCTGGATCTGATTTTGACAAATTTCCCTGACAATATCTGCTGCTCTTCCTTCGCTCCAATTGGTTCTTCTGACCACGTCCTTGTTAAAGTGGACATCTCTCTGGCTGTCATCAGAGAACCACCTCACCGCCGTCGAGTCTGGCATTTCACTCAAGCCGACTGGCAGGGTCTCCGAGCAGCCATCAAACTTACAGACTGGTCTCCTATCACTACTTTCTCAAACATCAACTCATCCTGGGAATTCTTTCAAAGAAACTTGCTCTCCCTCATGCACAGATTTATCCCCTCTCGTGTTCAGTTGTCTTACCCTTCCTCCCGCCCTTGGTTTACTGAAGCTTGTGGTGAGGCAGTTGTCCTGAAACAACTTGCCTTTGCCTCATGGAAAGCAAACCCAACTGAGGGCAATCTCAGTTCTTTCCACAAAGCTCGGAACAAGTGTGTATCTACCCTCAGGAGAGCCAGAAAACAACATCTTTCTCATCTCAAGTCTGAACTCTCAAACCTCTCTCCCTCCTCAAAATCCTGGTGGCGTTTAATCAAATCTGTTTCTGGTGTATGTTCCCCCTCCATCCCCTCCCTTACCTCAAATGGCCGCACTGCTGATTCCACACGTGATAAAGCTGAATGTCTAAACTCGGTGTTTGCAGCTAAATCTTGTGTCCCAAACCCATCACTATCTCTACCCACTTTACCCAGTCGCACCCAACTGTCCCTGGACTCTGTATCCTTTTCTCCTGACAAGGTGGAGAGCTCGCTTTCAAACCTCGAGTCAGATTCTGCAACCGGTCCAGACGGCATCAGCCCACGTGTCCTCAAAGCCTGCTCTTCTGCTCTTGCTCACCCTCTCTCTGTTCTATTCACCCTCTCATTTTCCCAAGGTCATCTGCCATCTGCTTGGAAATCTGCTAACATCACTGCCCTGCATAAAAAAGGTGCAAAAACAGATCCCTGTAACTACAGACCAATCAGCCTTCTCCCAATCATCAGCAAGGTTATGGAATCCATCATTGCTTCAGACATGAAATCCTTCCTCTTCTCCAATGGCTTGATTTCCAATCATCAATTTGGTTTCAGACCAGGTCACTCTACCCTGGATATGCTGCTACTGCTCTCCCATCAATGGATGGAGGTCCTCAATGCCAGACAGGAAATCCGAGCCGTATCCCTGGACATATCACGTGCTTTTGACACAGTCTGGCACCCTGCCCTACTCACCAAACTCTCTTCCCATGGTATTCAAGGCCATCTCCACTCATGGCTCGCAGACTTCCTCTCCTGTCGCAGTCAACGTGTGGCCCTAAACGGAGTTCTTTCATCCCCTCTTCCTGTGCAGGCTGGAGTTCCTCAAGGTAGCGTTCTGGGCCCTGTTCTTTTTCTGGTTTTCATCAATGATCTCTCGGACTCTCTGGAAAATCCTCTATTTCTCTTTGCCGACGACTCCACCCTCTGCCGTACCATCTGTCATCCCTCAGACCGGCAAGCAGCAGCTTCTTCGCTCACTGCAGATCTGGATAAAATCACAAACTGGTCCAACACGTGGAACATGTCTTTCAATCCACACAAATCTCACACTCTCACTATGTCTCTTCGAAAGGACCGTTTACAAAACCCCCCATCCACTTTCTCAACAATCCTCTGGAAGAAGTCTTTTCTTTCAAGCTTCTGGGTCTCACTATCTGCCATGACCTTTCCTGGGAAAGTCACATTTCCAACCTTGCCTCAAAAGCCAGTCGCCGACTGGGAATCCTCCGTCGTGCAAAGTCCTTCCTCGGCCCTCTTGAGCTCCTGACTACTTACAAAGCTTTTGTCCGTAGCCTGATGGAGTACTGCTCTCCCCTCTGGGCTGGTGCTCCTGCCTCCCACCTTTCTCGACTTCACGCTGTCGAAACCAGGGCTTTTAAGATCATTGGCATCTCCCGCAATGAAGCTGAGTCTTTGGGCCTCTCACTCAATCACCGCAGGTTGGTCGGTGGTCTTTCTGTCTTCTACCGACTCCTCTCCAGCCTTGCCCCCCTGCTCTCTCTGCGATTTGTCCCAACCACATTTCCACAGGGCGCTCAAGGTCCGCCAACAACCCCCTTCTGGTAAAACTACCAAAATCACGAATCACTGCTCATCTTCACTCTTTCATTCCTCTTTTTTCCCGCCTTTGGAATAAACTTCCTCACTCTATTCTTTCCCATTCTTCCCTCCAGGCTTTCAAAACAGCTGTTCACCACCACCTCTTATCTTCCCCCATCCAAATCCTCGATCTTTTCTACCCCCGATAATCCACCCAAGCCCACTTCCTTCAATTCTCCTGCTTTCCTTCCTGAAAGTCCCTGTAATGTCCATCTTCTCCTCGCCATGTTCCCCGTCCCATCCCCATCCCTCTCCCTTCCACAGTTCACCTGTGTCTGTTCCCCAATGTTTTGTCCCTTCCACTCCCACCCCTCTTGTCTCATGCCTCCTTGCTGTGAGTTGTGTGTTAGCTCTCATACGAGCCTCGACCAAGGTATACAAAAAAAAAAAAAAAAAAAAAAAAAAAATTTGAACTGGCCTTTATACAACAAGGACATGGATGTCCAATTTCGTATACAATTTCGTGGCTGGGCAGCGTGGCTCCACTGGCAGGTCTACCCACCTGCCGAACTCGATCTTCGGCACCCCCGGGTCGCTGAGGCTGTCTGCGAGCCTACCTACTCCTTATGAATGTGGGGAATGCCCTTCCTGGCATTTCCGTGTCGATGCCCACATGGCATTTTGGCGCTCTGGGTCCCTTTCCCGTGGGTACCCGTGCCCATTACACTAACTCGGTCGCTTCGTCCCTTGGCCGACTCCAGCCGACTACTTCGGTGCCAGGCGTGCCCTCCACTAATTGCGCATATTTCCTCAGCCACGCTCCCAGCCGGTCAATAGTCTCGTGCACCCGACAAAAAGGTTTCGTAAATTCGTTTCCTAAAAAGCTTTCATCAAATACACCTGGTCCCAAATGCCACATTCGGACCTGAAAATTTTAATCTTGTTCAAAGAATTTTAAATGTTACCACCTCCTGATTCTGTCAGTTACGTGAGAATGACCCAAAAATAACTCCGTTATGGAGGGAAGATTGTCGATAAATACAAAAACAGAAAATAAAGAACGTTGATTCGTATCGAGGGAATAATCATCGACGAACTCGGACTCGTTTTTCACTTTCACAACACAATCTAAAACACAAACAATCCGTTAAAACGAAACGTTCAATGTTTGAACTTATTTTAAATCATGGACACGTGATGTGGCGGGAACCAATCAGACACCGCGATCTCGCGGTTCGCTTTTTCCCCAAACAGCTCGCGCTCTTCACTCGGTTACCACAGCGTACCGTCCTTCACACGACACGACGTGCGGTCCACCATGACCTGAGATCTCAGAGAGAACACCCCGGGATCCACGAGCGGCTCCGATGGAGGATACGTGGTCGGTCCGGGAGGTTCTCCGGAAGACCGCGGGTCCATGGTCGGTTCACCCGAGGACAAGGGGGTCCAGACCCGGTACGTGACGTTCACTCCGTACCGAGAACTTGTGTTTCCCGTGCTGATCCGTGCTGTGTACTAACACAGGAACTCATTGATTGAGTGAATGTCACGATGTCTGGAGCGGAGCCGGAATTGAATTGTGAATGGAAATCCCATCCATGACACGTTACCCTCCCTCTTGACTTGAACATGTGATGTATGACATCATTATATACCTCATCACTTCATTCATCATTCGATTCCTCTTTAATCTCGTTTACAACAAATCAGATGAAGATTTACTTGTGATGATGGGCCTCTGCACCGGCACACAATGGCCTGTTCTTGAGGACTGCAGTGGCATATTTAACGTCCTCGAGGAATCACTGGATGAGAAGACAAGAGACTTCCCTTTGCTTTCAGAGGAAGGTATGCTCACTGATGCAACACCTTCCCTGTGCATCACCAGGTTGGGAGTTTATAGCTCGTCCTGTACCAACCTTATTTAAGGCCAAATTATGTTCAATATTATATTTAAAGATGTGAAGGGTGAACTGAGTTACCACTAAACCAGGAGGCTGTTTGTAAAGTAGAGTTGGTGAGAGTTTACCAGGAAACTAATTAATTCTGCTCGATGGATGGAAGTCACAAGTTCAAGGTCGAGGTTTGACCCAAAATCATTTTTCCCGAAATTTTGACCTGAAGCTGTGACGTTGACCTTTGACCCGCTGTAAGAACTGTTATGAAACCATTGTCACGGGATAGGTGTGTTTGTAGCGACTCTGTTTATCTGTTTTGGTAAAATATCATAAAGGTATACCTGGTGTTTGTTTCATCGTTAAGGTGGTGGGCTTGGTTTACTTGGGTCCTGAGTTCAAATCCCACTTGGCTGTTGAATTAATGCCAGGTGGGGTTGACTCAGCTTGTCATCCTTCTGAGGTTGGCAAAGTGATACCAGCTTGCTGGGATGATTGAGCCGTTTGAGTATCCTGTGTTAGAGTGGTCACCTGTCCAGGATTGTGTCCAATAACCCAGGTGACTGCTGTCGCAGCACTGATGCTCCCTCTGTACAGAGTGTGGTCTTCAGGGATCGATCATAAAGGACACTTTTAACAACATTACCCATCACTGAGGGTCAGGGACTTGAACTCTCATGAGCACCTACCTAATTAAATAATTTATAGTCTATCATAACTTCTTTTAATTGAGGAAAGTGTGAAATGTAAAATATAAAGCTTAATTCGTGTTTTTTACTTGTTTACCAGCAAATACTTCCTGTCGCTTCGCTGATGGGAATATTCAAGGGAAGAGGGAGAGGAGGTCGGGAGAGGAAGGAGTTGACGAGGGAAAGGAGGGATGGGAAGGATGGAGGAGAGGAGGGAGATGAGAGGGGATGGAGGTGAGAGGGGAAGAGGGAGAAAGAGGGAATAAAAGGATAGAGGAGGAAGAGTGGTGGGAGAGACACGGATAGGGTGAGTCGAGAGAGGGTGAGGAGAGAGACCAAAAGTGGTAAGGGAGAGGGATAGGGATGAGAGAGAGAGAGAGAGAGAGAGAGAGAGAGAGAGAGAGAGAGAGAGAGAGAGAGAGAGAGAGAGAGAGAGAGAGAGAGAGAGAGAGAGAGAGAGAGAGAGAGAGAGAGAGAGAGAGAGATGGATAGGGGTGGGATAGAGAGGGATAGGGGCTGGAGAGGGAGAAGGGAGAGGAGGAGGGGAGAGGAGGGGGATCCAGGCAGATGTGAGCCGAGTTTAACACCCATGCGGGACACAACACACACATTTATGAATCACCCTGCCTGTGAAACACCGGGATGACAGTTCATAGCTGGGTCGGGATTCAAACCCAGGCGAGACAGCTGAGAGCGATCATGCGTACCTCTTGGCTTCCCTGCCGTGATCTGGTAATACATTGCTGTTGAGGAGGGGGAGGCGGCACAAGGGGATGGGAAAGCAGCATGAGGGGGAGCGGCATCGTGAGGGGGGGAAGGCAGCTTGATTGGAGCAGAAGGCAGTACGAGGGAAGGGGAATGTTTCATTTCACTCATTTCAAGCGGAGGTTCAAACCAAAGTTAACAACAATGAACTTTGCAGCGAAGCGGAGGTGATTTTTGCTCACGCCAGATGGAGATGGAAGCAGCAAGGATGGTTCATGAAGATGATGTCAGTTGACTTCCAAGCAGAGGGAAGATGACCCCGGGAAAATGATGGAGTGAATGGAGCAGAATGTTTGAGAGGACAACGTGCTGCCATTTGATGAAACCGTCAGGGAAGCAACGGGTACTTGTACTGGTGGAATCCATAAAGCTCAATTATTATTCCGCCCCCCGGAGGGAGGGAGCGGGATATTGTAATCGTCCGGTTTGTTTGTTGGGTCGTCGATCTTGTCGAAAAAACAAATGTCAAAAAACAATTTTTTTTGATTTTTTTTTTCGACCCTTATTATTATCAGTATTTCCGTCGATATGTTTGTCTGTTGGATTCGCTGGAGTACCCTTATTGTCGGGTCTGTTGGATTCGTTAGAGTACCTTTATTTTCGGGTTTTCCGTCTGTTGGGTGGTCGCCAGAGTACCCTTATTGGCGGGTTTTCCGTCTGTTGGATTCGCTAGATATCCCTTATTGTCGGGTTTTCCGTCTGTTGGGTGGTCGCCAGAGTACCCTTATTGTCGGGTTTTCCGTCTGTTCGGTGGTCGCGAGAATACCCTTGTTGTCGGGTTTTCCCTCTGTTGGATTCGCGAGATATCCATTATTGTCGGGTTTTCCGTCTGTTGGGTGGTCGCCAGAGTACCCTTATTTTCGGGTTTTCCGTCTGTTGGGTAGTCGCGAGAGTACCCTTATTGTCGGGTTTTCCGTGTGTGTGTGTGTGTGTGTGTGTGTGTGTGTGTGTGTGTGTGTGTGTGTGTGTGTGTGTGTGTGTGTGTGTGTGCGTGTCTGCAACGCGAGGTTCCACAGCACAAACCAGCAAACCGATTTCGATGAAACTTGGCGCACAGGTGCCATATGGGCTGGGAGTGTGCGCGTTTGAGTTTCGTTGCTGAGCAACCACCCGTTGCTATGCAGCGGCCGAAAAACCGCGTTCACTATTTTCAATACTTGTCCTACAGTTTTGAATGTGGAGAAACGAGACTTCGGAATCAAACAGTTCGAGATATTTAGAAAATTTTACTCGAGAGTAATTTTACTTTTACTTGATTTAGGTTTTTTTTTTCGAAATGGTCGTCCTTCAAAAATAGGGTGTCCATTTACTGTCATTTTTTATGAGGAGTGCCAGTTGGCAAAATACGCAATAGGAAAAATCTTGCCAGACAGGAACAATTGTATGTGAACCAATACGTCTTGGCTATGAATCTTCGTCGGTGGATCGGTCAGAATGAAAAGCATCGTATCCAATGCTTCGATCCTCGCGGATCCCTCGTGGCCGACCGGCTTGTCTGTTGGCTGCTGTTAGAGCACCCTTATTCTGGACATTTCCATCTGTCTGTCTGTCCGCGAAACTTTGGTCAAGCCAAGGGACTAAACCACTCAACCGATTCCAATGTAATTTGGTGGGGAGGACCAATATTTCTGGGAATCGTGTGCTTTCGAAAATGGGACCCCGGGCCCAAGCAACGGCAGAGCAACGGCCCTTTAGAGTGGTCAAAAAATCGAAAAGATAAAAAAAAATCGAAAAATCGAAGCCTAGAGTTCTGTGCGCATTCTATCTCGCTCCCTTCATGCCAATTTGCAGCCCTAACAAAAAATATTTGTCGGAGGAGATAGGTTTTGGGCGAGTACATGTCGAACATTTCAGAAACGGTTAATTGCGTATATCTCTAAGAGAAAGAGTGTTATTTTGATGAAACTTGGGTGACATGTGAACAATGTGGCCGCATGTACACAAAAATGAATGGTTGCTATGCACACCATCCGTTGCTTAGCAACAGCTAAAATACTTTATCGCACAAAAAAATCAATACCTCCGAAACTGGACCTCCGAAGGACCTGTTTTTTTGTGCCCAAGGAGAATGTCTTGCAGCATCATCTAAAAAAATAAAATCTTTAGCGAATAGATAAATGGAATTACCAGGGCTGCCATTTGTTAGAGTCTCTTTGGAAACATGCCTGGAATTTCACAAGGCGGGTTTCTGGGCGCAAACGAAGAGGGCTGTGATAATCATATTTATTGTGCTAAATTGATTGATAGCATGTACATGAATATCGGCTAGTCGCGTCGGCCAGCTTTCCATCGAGAGCGAGCAGCCATGTCGCCGAACGGCTTTTGTCTGTCTGTTGGGGAGTCGATCTCGTCGAAAAAAAAAAATTAAAAAATTTTTTTTTTGAAATTTGTTCTCCCCTTATTATCAGTATTTCCGTCGATATTGAGAAGTCGATCGAGTCGAAATATATATATATATATATTTTTTGAGATTTGTTCTTCCCTTATCAGTATTTAAAATGGCGATTTCAGTTAATACAATGGCGATTTCGATGAAACTTAGTTGGTTGGTTTATACCATGACCTGGTTGTGTGCAAATGAGAACCGTTGCTCTGGGCATCACCGTTGCCTAGCAACGGGACTTTTAAATTTTTGAAAAATCATAAAAAAATTATTTTTTCGAAAATCAAAAATCGTGCCAAGAGCGACTGTGGGCAGTACATTCAGCCATATTGTCAAATTATCCTATTAAAATCAGCCATCAGCCGGATCCTATTAAAACTGTCGTAGAAGGTTGAGTTTGAATGAACCCTGGTCAAAAACAATTAAAAAACGAAGTTCATTTTTTCTCAGAGACTATGAGTCAGATTTCCATGAAACTGGCATGGTAGGTTCATGGTATGTCCTAGTGATGTGTGAGAAAGAATTGTTGCTATGGACCCCTCCGTTGCCTAGCAACGGCCGAAAAACCTCTAAATGTGGGGGAATTTTAACGAAAAACAATCTGCAGCATTAACCCTTGAAGCGAGAATCATGAATTTTCTTGTGCTTAATCCTCAGGTCATTCCCCATCGAACGGGCCCATCGCATCAGGTTCTATTGGGTAGGCGACTACCCATGTCCGCCTACCGGCTTGTTTGTCTGTTGGGTCGTCGATCCAGTCGAAAAAAAAAAATTTTGAAATTTGTTCTCCCTTTATTATCACTTTTTCCGTCGATATGTTTGTCTCTCTGTTCGGTCCAGTGCTCCGTTAATACAATGGCTATTTCAATGAAACTTGGTTGGTAGGTTCATACCATGACCAAGTTGTGTGCAAATGAGAGCCGTTGCTATGGACCCATCTGTTGCCAAGCAACGGGACTTTGAATTTTTTGAAATTTTTCGATTTCGATGAAACTTGGTTGGTAGGTTCATACCATGACCAAGTTGTGTGCAAATGAGAACCGTTGCTATGAACCCATCCGTTGCCTAGCAACGGGACTTTGAAACGTTTTGAAATTTTTGAAAAATCATAAAAAATTTATTTTTTCGAAAATCAAAAATCTGGCCACGAGCGACTGTGGGTAGTACATTCAGCCATATTGTCAAAAATTTCCAGCCGGATCCTATGAAAACTGTCGGAGAAGATAGACTTTGAATGAACCCTGGTCGAAAACAATAAAAAACGAAGTTCGTTATATCTCAGAGACGATGAGTCAGATATACATGAAACTGGAATGGTAGGTTTATGGTATGTCCAAGTTATGTGTGAGAAAGAACCGTTGCTATGGACCCCTCCGTTGCGTAGCAACGGCCGGAAACCCATGTCCACCTACCGGCTTGTCTGTCTGTCTGTCTGTCCCGAGCATAGCTCCGTGGGTGTTGATCCGATCCTGATAAAAGTTTGGTGGGAGGTACATATCATGATCCAGTTGTGTTTTCCTGAGAATGGGCGTGGTGCGCCCATTATGGGCGGAGCCACGCCCAAAAAAACGTGTTATTAGCGGGTAGCCAATTTCAATTTGCATCTTCTCCGAGGGGGTTTGTTGAATCTGGCAGTGGTTTCGGTATTTGGTCAGCCGAATGGCACCTGCATAGCCCCACGGAGGTCGATTTTTCATTTTCGCCCCAAGGTCAAGGTCACAAGGTCACAAACTTAGAAAATTGCGAATTTTGTCATAAAAATCCATCTTCTCCGAGGGGTTTGTCGAATTGGCAGGGGTTTCGGAATTTGGTTAGCCCAATGGCACCTGCATAGCCCCACAGAGCTCGATATTTCATTTTTCTCCCAAGGTCAAGGTCACAAGGTCACGAACTTAAAAAATTGCGAATTTTGACATAAAAATCATACGACCGCCCAAACTTTGAGAGCGAGGATGACAATATTTTTTTGCATAATCTTGAGATCATTCCCCACCGAAAGTCTTGAAACCATTTTGCTCTGTCTCGAACACCTTGCCCATGGCGCCCCCTTCAAGTTTGTTTTTACGCCGATTTCATCAAAGTATGGATAATCCGAGGAGTGCGAAATGCCATATAGCCTATATAACGTTATATTGTTCCTGGAATGTTCAAGAGGAAGTTTTGCATCAAAGGTCATAATCCTTGACCTTTGACCTTTAAAGTTCACAAAGGTCAAATTTTTAAAGTTGTGGGAATAGAACCAGGTTTTCGACCTTCTTTGACGAACTAACTCCATTAAGCTATAGCACGTATCCTGTTTCCTTATTTTAATGTCCACAACATTGTTTTGTGACCATTGAAGGTTATGCAAAAGTAAAATATTGAAAGTTGTTGAACGAAACCGGGTTTTCTGCATTTTGCAGCGAATAACCCGTCACTCGTACCACATCATGTTGATCATTTTTATCACTTGGTCAAAAATTATCACATTGTCTCATCCTTGACTTCTGAAGCAATCTACATCGTCAAATACCGCTCGTGAACCATCGTCGTCTTCAGACTTGTTATTTATTATCTTTATCTTTCCAGCTATCATTTCCAGATTGAGTTTGTTTTCAACACCCAAGCTCTCGAGGTCTTTGTCTCCAATTTTGTGTTTGTTTTTTTACATTTTGAATTCTCTTTTTCAGTTTTGGGTTTGTCTTTCCTTTCCTGAACTGATGTATTTGTCCAATGTGTTCAATGTGTCTGTTTGTGTTTGTGTCTGTCTGTCTATGTGTCCACGCCTTCATATTTTCACTTTAAAAATTGATTTCTCTGTTTCCGCTTGTCCGATCGATGCAAAATTTTAAGCATCGGAGGAACTCCCGATGGAGAATGTTTTTATTGTTAACATTGTCGTCATGTGTCACATGGTATGGCAGCCATATTTAATTAAAGGGAAAAATTGAATATCATTTTCTGAAACCACTCAACGAAAATAATTGAAACTTTGCACATGTTATCAACTCCCCATGGGGTATATAGTGTGATAATGATGATATCATCAGTGTAGTGTAATTCCAGCCATGATTGGTTTAATTGAAATCCTTCTCTGAAAAATCTGAAACTTCCTTTATCTGACCTTTGACCAGACGTGAGTGAATAATTACATTTTTGACGTTCATAACCCATTCTAAGAAACAATGTGATATAATAGGGTGCATGGATGTGGGCCATGATAGTCGTGCGCCATAATAGTGGGGTGTTGAGTTAATAATGGTAATTTTGTTCAGAATGAACGTGCAAGGTGAGACTATGTGCTCTCGGAGTGCTGTTCAACTTTTAAAAGTGATTTATTGATGTTTTTGCTCCATTGTTAATTTGCAGAGAATATAATTGAAAAGTCTTCAAGTATCAACTGTTCCTCGTCATTTGACAGAGAAGTTTCTTTCGATCATCACCTGACAGAGACTTTCTGTCAGGATGTTGACAAGTTTCGGGGTGTGTCTACAAACAACAACAACAACTGCGACAGGTTTATCAATGTCTTGCAACAGGAGAGCCAAAGAAGTGAGAAGACAAACAATTTTGCTGTTTCCAACAAAGACTTCACCTCCTCATCATGTTTAAAAGGATGTGTTGAAATATGCGCAGGTGAGACGTCATACAGGTGCACTGTGTGTCAGAAGGGATTTGCTTCTTCTTCATATCTGTTGACACATCAAACGTTGCACACCGGTGAGAAACCCTACAAGTGTTCACAATGCAGGAAGGCTTTTTGTTCTTCATCAAATTTATATCGTCATCAAAAAATACATACGGGGTGTAAACCCTTCAGGTGTTCTGTGTGTAACAAGGCGTTTAATCAATCATCAAGTTTATATAAACATGGACGAATACATTCCGGGGAGAAACCCCACAAGTGTCCTGTGTGCTCGAAGGCCTTTTATTCGTCATCAGGTTTAAATTATCATCAAAATACACATTCTGGGTATAAACCCTACAAGTGTTCTGTGTGTAACAAGGCGTTTAATCAATCATCAAGTTTACAAAACCATGAACGAATACATTCCGGGGATAAACCATACAAGTGTTCTGTGTGCTCGAAGGCCTTTTTTTCTTCACCAGCTTTAAATTATCATCAAAATACACATTCTGGGTATAAACCCCACAAGTGTTCTGTTTGCAACAAAACATTTTTTTCTTTATCAACTTTACATAACCATGAACGAATACATACGGGGTGTAAACCCTACACGTGTTCTGTTTGTTACAAAGCGTTTAATCAATCATCAAGTTTACATAACCATGAACGAATACATTCCGGTGATAAACCCTTCAAGTGTTCTGTGTGCTCGAAGGCCTTTTTTTCTTCACCAGCTTTAAATTATCATCAAAATACACATTCCGGGAATAAACCCTACAAGTGTTCTGTTTGTAACAAGGCGTTTAATCAATCTTCAAATTTACAAAACCATGAACGAATACATTCCGGGAATAAACCCCACAAATGCTCTGTTTGTGATAAGGCGTTTTCGCAATCATCAACTTTATCTCGTCATCAAAAAATACACACGAAGATACAACAGAGGTGTGAATCCCGTGTTGTCAGGGAAATGACCAAATACCGGGATCTGGAAAATGAAGTCAAAATAACCTGGAAGTTGAAGAGTGTCCACATTGTGTCAGTGATACCTGTGGCAACTGGAGTGATGATGAAGAACCTCTGTTAGATCTTCCAAAATATCCCTGGGAATGAATATTACCACAAAATAACTCGAGTTAGAGACTGTCTGGGGTTCAGTGACGATCCTGAAAATAACCACCGGAACAAAACTCTGAGAACAAGAAAACTAAAACTTGCTCGAACAAACATGACCCTTTCCCAAAATGTATGTGGATACACACACACACACACACAACCACATGAATACACTCAAACAATCACACAAATACACTCAAACACACACAATCATACCAACACACAATCACGTTATACATCTTTTTTACACATACAAAAATACACACACCTTTTATACCTTTTATACATATAGATTTTAAACTTGAACTGGAATCCTATTTTGTTTCTCAAACTTTGGGATATCTTAAATCCCATATCTGTGTTTGTTCTTCCTCTTGTCGGGAGTTCTTCACATCACCTGTCAGGGTTTATTCTTTGCACGTCCTTATGATCAGGTGTACAGGTGTGAATCATTAAATTGTTTGTTTTTCCCAATCGTTTCAGCCCTCATCTTTGATAACTTTCCCATTATTTATTTTACCAAGTTACACTACTCGCACACAGGTGCATCCTTGGAGATGAGTTTCAGCAACATACTGCAGTTGCGAAGGAGAAAATGCTCTCACATCGAGGGAAAAACTGAAGGAACCTCGTGAATACAGGGGGCTGTGTTTATTTATATAAAAAACATTGATAAACAAGAAAAAGAGCAATCAGAGATTGCAGACCCTCGCCAGAACTTGTCTTGTGTGGTGTTGGTGAACTTTTATGCGGTGGATGTTGTGTGACGTTTGTGTACTGGTGTGTTACATAATGAAGAAGAGACATAATTAGAACTGCCACTTTATAACTGCTGGCAGTGATGACCGGGTTCCAAGAAGTCCCGCTTTGATGCAACCCCACTTTGATCGGACACCTGACCCTGACCCTGACCCGTGAAGTGTTTTTTTTATTAATTGTTAAATTAAATTGAGAATGGGATTAAAATAAATTCAAATCAAATGGAAGACCAAACAGATACAGTCCTGCATTGGAGTAATCAGAAGGAACTCACACAAGCAAAAATAAAAGATGAAGTCATCAGTAGAAACCTGGATATGATTCACTTTTCAGCTGTTACTCCTCCACCCTCAAACCCGTTCAGGAACAGCCAAGTGAGGTTGATTAACATAAAATAAAACAACCCCATATCAAAAAAATTAATAATTCTGGCTGCAAGACCATACATCCAATCAAGTTGAAATTTAAAACATGTATTCCCCGTCACTACTAGAATTTAAAACATGTATTCCCCATCACTACTAGAATTTAAAACATGTATTCCCCATCACTACTAGAATTTAAAACATGTATTCCCCATCACTACTAGAATTTAAAACATGTATTCCTCATCACGACTAGAATTTAAAACATGTATTCCCCATCACTACTAGAATTTAAAACATGTATTCCCCATCACTACTAGAATTTAAAACATGTATTCCTCATCACGACTAGAATTTAAAACATGTATTCCTCATCACGACTAGAATTTAAAACATGTATTCCCCATCACTACTAGAATTTAAAACATGTATTCCCCATCACGACTAGAATTTAAAACATCTATTCCCCGTCACTACTAGAATTTAAAACATGTATTCCCCATCACTACTAGAATTTAAAACATGTATTCCCCGTCACTACTAGAATTTAAAACATGTATTCCCCATCACGACTAGAATTTAAAACATGTATTCCCCATCACGACTAGAATTTAAAACATGTATTCCCCATCACTACTAGAATTTAAAACATGTATTCCCCATCACTACTAGAATTTAAAACGTGTATTCCCCATGAAGTTTTATGTCGACATTCAGCGGTTCCAGAGAAAACATTATTTCATATTCTTTAAATCCAATATGGCTGCCAAACCATGTGACATGAATTATTCCTTAACCTGGTGCACACATGCTTGGGGAACATTTAGGTGAAGTTTTCTCTTGATCTGTCCAGCCATTCTGGGGAAGAAGGTTTTATATTGTTGCGGGGTCGGGTGAGAAGACCACTTGGTGGGGGTTCGATCCCCCTTCGTCGATTCCCACCAGACTCCCTGGAATTGGAGGCCGTCGCTCACGGATAATTCCGTGACGCGGCGGGTCGCTTAACCCACCGTGGACGCTAATAACTCAATCGTGTGACCTCGGGTCCTCCCGTCGAGAATCAGGTTACCTAATTAACCATGCGGTTTAACCACCGGGAAACCACACCCTCAGTACGCCTTGTCCGAACCGGATCACTCCACCGCAGTGTTTACCAAACTTTTTTGAGCGCGACCCAACTCCGGGTGTGGTGAAAATCTCGCGACCCAAGCTTCAATCAGCGTCTTTTTCCACGAAACATAAAATCATAATAAAATCAGACAAACAGCGCTAATACATACTATATTAGTGCGAGAGGTGTAATTGCAGCTTCGTCTGCATGATGTCTTCGATGCGGGGCTCGATCTTGCTGAGCGCAATGCGCATGTCGTGGCCGGGGTCGAGGCGATTGCGCGCCTTGGTTTTGATGACCGTCAGCATCGAAAAGCCTTGCTCACGCAGATACGTGGTCGCAAACGGGAGCAGAACATTCATGACTTCAGCGCCGATTATGGGCTTTTCTTTCTTGACCGCAGTCCAGAACTCTCCAAGTGACGCTTTGTCGTAGAGTTGTCGATGGAACTCGTCGTGATGCAGCTCGATGAACTCTTCCTGCAGTCCATGGGCATCCTCAGACAGGGCGTCAACCTTAGCCTGGAACAGATTCCTGATCCAGTGCTGGGACGCCAGATCTCTGTCCAGGATGTAGCGATCGAACTCGGTGATCAGGTTCTCCAAATGGTTCACCAGGATGGGCTTGATCGCATCGAGCACTCCAATCTCGTCGTCCTCCCACTCCTCCAAGTACTCGTTCAATGACGGAAACACCGCTGTTCTTCTGCGCTCCAGTTTCCCCTTCCAGAGCAGCAGCTTTTCCTTGAAGGTCGACAGTTTCTCGGAGAGCGTGATGATGTTTTGATCCCTGCCTTGCATGGATGTGTTCAGTTCGTTCACTGAGGCGAAGACGTCGTTGAGGTAGCAGACTTTCAGCATCCAGGGCTTCTCGTGGAACCGGATGGCATGGCGATGGTTCTTCTCGTTGAGGAATATCTGCAGCTCTATATCTCGCGAAAGGTCGACGATGTGGCTGCGAATCGTGTTGTCGGACAGCGAGATGGACTGCATTTTCTTGGGCGCGTCGTCGCGGCAGACGAGTCTGGCCATGTCCATGGCTGCGGGCTTGACGAGCTGTTCGCCGATCGTGTGCGGCTTCATCTTCCTTGCGATGCGCTGCGCGACGAGGAAGGATGCCTGCTCCTGCCTGCTCCAGCGTCGCTTGCTTGGCGGCCAAAAGCACTGCATTCGTCGCCGGCTCAAACCGGCTCCGCTTCAGAGCCGCTTCTCGGCGCTCGAAAAACTCACGATCCTTGTTGACGTGCTCCGCGTGCTTCGTCGCCAGATGCCTCTTCAGTTTGTTTTCCTTCAGCGATTCGTTGGACAGCACTTCGAAGCACAACACACATTGTGGCTTCACAGAATCACGATCACTGATAGAAGTGAAGCCCACATCCAAAAATGCTTGATTGTAGGAACGCTTTGCCATCCTGCAAAACGAAAGAGGCGACTAGATCAGTCAGTGGAGTCAGTGTCAAGGCGAACTGACACAAAACACGCAACGCAATGTGGAGCAGAAAACTGCGCTGCGCAGTCCAGCCAGCAAGGCAGATCACACAAAACAGCGTCTCGACTTGTCGGTCAGCCAATGTGAAGTGACCGGACTGAGTTCGTCACCTCACGAAATTACTTAGATTGCAGAGAGAGCGAGTAATTGGAAAGGCGAGCTGGCGAAATGATTGGCCTGCAGTTAACCGTTTTGGGCGGGTGCAAAGTCCTGAACGGCAAGAGTAGGTAGAAACGGAAGTGTATCTGCACCTCGGGCTGAATTATCGAGTGGAAGGGTACCAAACGGCATTGTCCTACGATGTGGCGTTTGCACAATTGCCTTTTACCCGCTTGATTTAGAAAAAATATTTTTTTTGCCGTGGTCCTCGCGACCCATTTTTGGACCCTTTGCAACCCACGTTTGGGTCGCGACCCATAGTTTTGAAAACACAAATCTACCGGATCGGATCACCTTTCCGGATCGGATGCAGCCGAGCGGCACTGCCAAGGACGTACCGGAAAAAGTAGGAACGGATCGTTGGGAATAAAGACCCGGCTAAACTGAGATTCGAACCATGCTGGACCAATGAGAGAGAAGACAAAGGCGAGCTGGGAATATTTCTAATGATGATTATTTATTTCCAGCATGCGAGAAAAGCATGTGGTACAACAAGGGTTTATTGGGTATGTAACGCAGGGAAAGAGGAGAGGGGTGTGGGGTGTGACAATAATCAAGCAACTTACTAAAGCAGACACAGTGCAGACTTGACGCGAGATTATTAACAGCAACAACAATAAGGATCTTCGACAGGCTTACTTGACAGACAGGCGCCAGCACACTCAGACACACACAGAAAAAGAAACCCAAATGTGAAGGACTTTTGCAGCCAGGGATGGAGGGGAGTTGATGTAATAGTTTTCGGTACATGGGCGTTTCGGGGGAGGGATGCTCCATGGTGCGGTACCCGACAATTGTCGCGTTGCTCTGGCCACAGCCGCACATGTGGAGATCGTGTTCCGAAGGAGGAGCTTGAGTGGAGAAGGGCGGAGTCCAGAATGCGAGGGTGGAGCAGTGGGCGGGAGCAGGCAGGAGGCGATTCGTCGAGGCGAGATGTGGGCGGAGTCAAGTAGCAGGAACACTCCGCGTGAAGAACACCCAAACCGAACAAAATACTTCTCAATTCCACACTTACACGGAGGATTTCTCCGTGTTTTATCGAGCCCGGAGCTCGTGGCAAATCCAATGTCATCGCCCGAATCGGGCGTTCTGACTGGCTCCGACCCCCCACGTGGCCCGCCAGCCTGGGCCGGGCTTCGGGCAGACGCCGGCACAGCCCGCCCACCTGGGTGCCAAAGCGTACGTGACTCGCTGCACATGTCTGGTTTTGGGTAGACGTTGATGCACGGCTGTGGTAGACAAGACGAGGGGCAAGCAGGCAGAGGGTACCTTCGGTTTGCTGCACGCTGTGGTAGACGAGACGAGGGGCAAGCAGGCAGATTTACCTCAGAAATGAAATGGAGGGAAGAAAAATAGTGGGGATGAAATAAAAGGGGAAAATGATTTAATAACCCAACTATTAGACCATCGCAACGCACTCCCTTGTCTTCCCCACGAAACAAAAGGAAGGGGTCTATAGACACGTATATTAATGGCATAACTGTCTCGGGACAGTTGTATGCATGCGGTTCCGGTAACCGCAACACTACCCCCCCCCCCTTCCTTTTGCCAGACTCGACCCGAGTCGTTAACATTCGTGTGGCATGCAGGTGTAGGTTCTCCCAGAACATTTTACATCCGGATCCCTGAGTGCGACATTTTGAATACATGTCCCAAAAATAAATAACCGAGTGCGTTGCGTAACTAAACGAACAGACTCATTCGGACAACTTAGCTACATTGCCGGAACTAAACAAACAAACAGGTGGATTAGAACGATATACATTTCTCATATTTACATTACCCAAGGCCCAGGAACTGTGAATTAAGGAGAGAAGAATAAAGGCAACATTCGGGGATGAGTGCAGCAGCAGGAATTGATGATCAGGCGTCTTCAGGGCCCTCAATGGTCCTTTGTTTGTTGGTTTTATTTATTTTTACTGTTCCTGGTTGCTGGAGAAAACTCACCCTTTCACGGCAGGCCACACGCCGTCTCACAGTCCATTTGAACTGGCCTTTATACAATAAGGAGATAGATGTCCGGGCTGCGCAAATGCAGTCACCGGTAACGCGGCTGCCTGCAGGGCAATCCTTGCAAATACTGTCACAAAGATGGTCCTGGCGCACATGGTAAAGGTGAGTGACATGGCAAGGCAAATTAAGGTATGGCAAATGGAGTCGAGGCAAAGGCAGATAAAGGCTTGGCAAATGCAGACCAGGTAAGATGCGATACAACAACAGGTTGGCACATGAAGCTGCCCAGCCTCGGTGTGGTCTCAGGAGGTTGTGGAGGGAGTGTGGTGGCGTTGGCCGGTCCGAAGACGGTCTCGGTCCTTCCCTACAGTCTCCCCCAACCTATTGCCTATGCCTGTCCTTGTCCATACCCACCCCCATTCGGTTGTCACAAAAAAACTAAATTTTGACTTTTTTTTTGTTTAAAAAAAAATTATGTGTGTCCCAAACCCCCTTATCGTTTTTGTTCGACGAACCTGTCCAAACTGTTTATTCCCAATCCCTAAGATCCCTTTTGAAAGTATTGAGGAAGAGACAAGTGAATCTGTCTAGAGCCCAATGCAGCCTCAGAATAGCTCCCACAGGTTTCAACATTTTCAAGATGAGTCCAGCGGCCTACGAACAGCGAAGGGATGGATGGTGCGAAGGGGGTACACGTTTCTTATATATCCGAGCATTTATTAAACGTAAATCTATCCGCTGGGCTTTTCAACACGCCTGTCTCTTTAAACTATTGGTTCCAGCAACCACGATTCCCGTCGCCTGTGTTGGTGTTGGTTATTCATTTGGGCCTGGCCCGCAAATTTTCTCCCATGCTCTCGTACAATTTCGTGGCTGGGAAGCGTGGCTCCACTGGCAGGTCTACCTACTTGCCGAACTCGATCTTCGGCACTCCCGGGTCGTTGAGGCTGTCTCCGAGCCGAGCTACTCCTTATGAACGTGGGGAATGCCCTTCGTGGCATTTCCCCGTCGATGCCCACATGGCATTTTGGTGCTCCGGGTCCCTTTCCCGTGGGTATCCGTGCTCATTACACTAACTCGGTCGCTTAGACCCATGGCCAACTCTGGCCGACTACTTCGCTGCCCGGGGTGCCCTCTACTCATTGCGCATATTTCATCAGCCACGCTCCCAGTTGGTCAATACTCTCGTGCACCCTACAAAAAGGTTTCGTGCCTTCGTTCAACACCAACAACCAAACGACATCCTTTTGGTTAATTTAACTCATCGACTAACTATTATTACACGAACCCTGGGTTCCTTTGGGCGGGATTCAATCCTCCCCCCAATCATTCGTTCGCACCATGCATTCCACATTCACTCCATTCACACTCGGGCCCGCTGACCCACGTTCACTCATCATGTTTCTTTCTTGTATTTTTTTTTTTCACACCACACTGACGCTCTACGAATTACATTCCCTCAACTAGCTCGTGTTCCCCGTCATCCCTTATTCTAATGCACGTTCAATTTAATTATACGTAGCTAATCTACGTCCCCACCACACGTTCAATGTCGTCCATGTCTCCAATGCATTCTAAATTCTATACTAAATTTCTCCCAACTGATGTTTCCGGGCCCCATGGAGGACTGCTCATGCCCCCATGAGGCCGGTGTATCTAACGCTAAACCCTTCCCATAACTAATGCTCCTTTGCCCCTGCGCGAGGATGTTCGCGACATCCAAGCCGCGCATCATGCACTCGTGGCAAGGCTCGACGAGCTTTGCGTCTCCAGGGCGGCAGTTTACAGTCCATTCGTCCCTTTCGTTTGGCCGGAACATGAGGGCGTAATGTCGCCCCGTTAATCGCATGACACGCTCGCTTTCGGGCCATCCACCGTGTGAACCACCGTGCGTTACACACCTGCCCTTCGTGCTGCGGGATCCCAGCTGACGCCACTCGCCAAAATTTCTCAATCGCACCAGGGCACCGTTTCAGTTGCGGGTTCAAGGGGGTGCGCTTCTGTTCTCTACAAATCGTCCTTTCATCGATCCGCTTTGAATGTCGGAAATGGCTCCAGATTGTATTGCCGGCTATCCAATTATATTTTTTTCGGTTGAGGAACTCCGTACTTGGCCCAACCCCAGCGCCCACATCATGAACAAATCCGTCACTCGGTTTCTATCATTTCTGGTTTGCTGTATGTAACTGTGAATTCAAGATATTATTTTATTGTTAATACTATCGACTCATACTTAGTGGTCCAACATGTGTGTTTCTCATTTTTTTTAATCCAATCAATCAGGAACCAGCGCTGACCAATTGTTCATTGCACCGATGTTTAATGACGAATTGCACACCGATTTCTTATTGATGACAACTTTTTCTTTTGTTTCTCAATAAACATGATGGAGGTAGAATATTCTTGGCATCTTTGACGTCTCTTGAAAACATCATTGTCGGATACACAAGCCCTTTCATTTCCGTAACGGGAATGACTCGACGGACATAAAGCACTGAAATCGCGGTGAAAAACCAACGAAATGAGAGGGAATTCAGCGCTGCTTTCATCAAATGCACCTGAAACTACGTCACAATTGCCACATTCGGACCTGAAAATTTTAAGCTTGTTCAAATAATTTTCTAATGTTACCACCTCCTGATTCTGTCAGTTATGTGAGAATGACCCAAAAATAACTCCGTTATGGAGGGAAGATTGTCGATAAATACAAAAACAGAAAATAAAGAACGTTGATTCGTATCGAGGGAATAATCATCGACGAACTCGGACTCGTTTTTCACTTTCACAACACAATCTGAAACACAAACAATCCGTTAAAACGAAACGTTCAATCAATGTATTTATTTTAAATCATGGACACGTGATTTGGTGGGAACCAATCAGACACCGCGATCTCGCGGTTCGCATTTTCCCCAAACAGCTCGCGCTCTTCACTCGGTTACCACAGCGTACCGTCCTTCACACGACACGACGTGCGGTCCACCATGACCCGAGATCTCAGAGAGAACACCCCGGGATCCACGAGCGGCTCCGGTCCGCGGTCGGTTCACCCGAGGACAAGGAGTCCAGACCCGGTACGTGACGTTCACTTCGTACCGATAACTTGTGTTTCCCGTGCTGATCCGTGCTGTTTACTAACACAGGAACTCATTGATTTAGTAAATGTCACGATGTCTGGAGCGGAGCCGGAATTGAGTTGAGAATGGAAATCCCATCCATAGGATGTTACCCTCCCTCTTGTACATGTTAGTATGACATCATTATATCCCTCATCACTTCATTCATCATTCGATTCCTCTGTAATCTCGTTTACAACAAATCAGATGAAGATTTACTTGTGATGATGCGCCTCTGCACCGGCACACAATGGCCTGTTCCTGAGGACTGCAGTGGCATCTTAAACGTCCTCGAGGAATCACGTGATGATAAGACAAGAGACTTTGCTTTCAGAGCTTTGCTTTCAGACTTACCTTTGCTTTCAGAGGAAGGTATGCTCACTGATGCAACACCTTCCCTGTGCATCACTTGGTTGGGAGTTTATAGCTCGTCCTGTACCAACCTTATTTTTGGCCAAATTATGTTCAATATTATATTTAAAGATGTGAAGGTTGAACTTAGTTACCACTAAACCAGGAGGCTGTTTGTAAAGTAGAGTTGGTGAGAGTTTACCAGGAAACGAATTAATTCTGCTCGATGGATGGAAGTCACAAGTTCAAGGTCAAAGTTTGACCCAAAATCATTTTCACCTGAAGCTGTGACGTTGACCTTTGACCCGCTGTAAGAACTGTTATGAAACCATTGTCTCGGGAAAGGTGTGTTTGTAGCGACTCTGTTTATCTGTTTTGGCAAAATATCATAAAGGTATACCTAGTGTTGGTTTTATGGTTAAGGTGGTGGGCTTGGTTGACTTGGTCCTGAGTTCAAATCCCACTTGGCTGTTGAATTAATACCAGGTGGGGTTGACTCAGCTTGTCATCCTTCTGAGGTTGGCAAAGTGATACTAGCTTGCTGGGATGATTGAGCCGTTTGAGTATCCTGTGTTAGAGTGGTCACCTGTCCAGGATTGTGTCCAATAACCCAGGTGACTGCTGTCACAGCACTGATGCTCTCTCTGTACAGAGTGTGGTCTTCATGGATGGATCAGAAAGGACACTTTTAACAACATTACCCATCACTGAGGGTCAGGGACTTGAACTCTCATGAGCACCTAACTAATTAAATAATTTATAGTCTATCATAACCTCTTTTAATTGAGGAAAGTGTGAAATGGAAAATATAAAGCTTAATTCGTGTTTTTTTACTTGTTTACCAGCAAATACTTCCTGTCGCTTCGCTGATGGGAATATTCAAGGAAAGACGGAGAGGAGGTCGGGAGAGGAAGGAGTTGACGAGGGAAAGGAGAGATGGGAAGGATAGAGGAGAGGAGGGAGATGAGAGGGGATGGAGGTGAGAGGGGAAGAGGGAGAAAGAGGGAATAAAAGGATAGAGGAGGAAGAGTGGTGGGAGAGACACGGATAGCGTGAGTAGAGAGAGGGTGAGGAGAGGGAGAGATGGGATCGGAGAGAGACCAAAAGGGGTGAGGGAGAGGGATAGGGATGAGAGAGGGATAGGGGTGGGAGAGAGAGGGAGAGGGGTTGGAGAGGGAGAAGGGAGAAGAGGAGGGGAGGGGAGAGGAGAGGGGCTCCAGGCAGATGTGACGCCGAGTTTGACACCCATGCGGGACACAACACACACATTTATGAATCACCCTGCCTGTGAAACACCGGGATGACAGTTCATAGCTGGGTCGGGATTCAAACCCAGGCGAGACAGCTAAGAGCGAGCATGCGTACCTCTTGGCTTCCCTGCCGTGATCTGGTAATACATTGCTGTTGAGGAGGGGGAGGCGGCACAAGGGGATAGGAAAGCAGCATGAGGGGGAGGGGCATCGTGAGGGGGGAAGGCAGAAGGCAGTACGAGGGAAGGGGAATGTTTCATTTCACTCATTTCAAGCGGAGGTTCAAACCAAAGTAAACAACAATGAGCTTTGCAGCGAAGCGGAGGTGATTTTTGCTCACGCCAGATGGAGATAGAAGCAGCAAGGATGGTTCATGAAGATGATGTCAGTTGACTTCCAAGCAGAGGGAAGATGACCCCGGGAAAATGATGGGAGTGAATGGAGCAGAATGTTTGAAAGGACAACGTGCTGCCATTTGATTAAACCGTCAGGGAAGCAACGGGTACTTGTACTGGTGGAATACTTAAAGGTCAATTATTATTCCGCCCCCCGGAGGGAGGGAGCGGGATATTGTAATCGTCCGGTTTGTTTGTTGGGTCGTCGATCTTGTCGAAAAAACAAATGTCAAAAAAAATTTTTTTTGATTTTTTTTTTCTACCCTGAATATCAATATTTCCATCGATATGTTTGTCTGTTGGATTCGCTGGAGTACCCTTATTGTCGGGTTTTCCGTCTGTTGGTTTCGCAAGAGTACCTTTGTTGTCGGGTTTTCCGTCTGTTCAGTGGTCGCGAGAATACCCTTAGGCCAAAAAAAAAAAAATGTTGCATTGGCGTAACGGGTCACTGAAAAATAGGGTAGGTCGGTCGGGATCTTTTTTTATTTTATTTTATTTTTCCTAATAAATCCCTCCCAAAATCTCCCCCGGCTCGAGTACCACCCTTTTTGTCGGCGGGTTCTGTCCGAAACACTTCCGGGTTTTTGCGATCGCGATCGCAATCAACAAGATACTTGAAAACGAAAGCAAAACAACAAAAATAGCAATAAAATAGGGTCGGCAAAATTTTTCGAGAGCAAAAAAACAAAAAAAAAACGTAGGGTCGGCGGAATTTTTAGGGTCGGGCGGGTTACGCCAATGCAACATTTTTTTTTTTTTGGCCTTATTGTCGGGTTTTCCGTCTGTTGGATTCGCGAGATATCCCTTATTGTCGGGTTTTCCGTCTGTTGGGTGGTCGCTGGAGTACCCTTTTTGTCGGGTTTTCCGTCTGTTGGGTGGTCGCCAGAGTACCCTTATTGTCGGGTTTTCCGTGTGTGTGTGTGTGTGTGTGTGTGTGTGTGTGTGTGTGTGTGTGTGTGTGTGTGTGTGTGTGTGTGTGTGTGTGTGTGTGTCTGCAACGCGAGGCTCCACAGCACAAACCAGCAAACCGATTTCGATGAAACTTGGCGCACAGGTGCCATATGGGCTGGGAGTGTGCTCGTTTGAGTTTCGTTGCTAAGCAACCACCCGTTGCTATGCAGCGGCCGAAAAACTGCGTTCACTATTTTCAATACTTGTCCTTCAGTTTTGAATGTGGAGAAACGAGACTTCGGAATTAGAAACGAGACACTTCGAGATATTTAGAAAATTTTACTCGAGCCGATTTTTGATTGAGGTTTTTTTTCGAAATGGTAGTCCTTCAAAAATAGGGTGTCCATTTACCATCATTTTTTATGAGGAGTGCCAGTTGGCAAAATACGCAATAGGAAAAATCTTGCCGGACAGAGGAACAATTGTATGTGAACCAATACGTCTTGCCAATGAATCTTCGTTGGTGGATCGGTCAGAATGAAAAGCATCATATTGTTGCGGTATTCGCGCCCGCCGGCGTGCGACGGCCACGTAACTCGAATCGCGGCACGTCGCCCACCGGACGGACAATCCAGTCGTGACCCTCTCGGACTAACGCCGGGAACCAGTCACGGGTGGACCTTTCGGTCTCACCGCGATCGAGCCAATCAGCCCCCGCGTGGGATAGGGTTGCTCGCCAAATTCGAACTACCTAAGTACCCACGCGGAGGGTAGACCGGGCGATCGCACCTCGCCGCAGGTCGACTTCGGACACGGGCCACTCAAGCGACCCGTTCCGTACTATCAGAATAACCGAGCGGTGTTATCGTCGACCTCGACGGTTCGATTAATTATCGGGCGTATTCAGCCCACTACCAACCCTTTACGTGAAGCAAGATGGGGATTCAATGGAGGAAAAGACGAAGCGAAGTGGGAGAACAGTTCAACAATAAAGCACATTTATTCGCGGCACACGGGAAGCACACAAATACAATTCCACCAAAAGCACACAAAAAAAAGAAAACACAATTCCATTTACACAAAAAGCAAATATAAAAGTGAAAACACAGTGCAGAGCTAATACCGACTACCGAGCACACGGCAACACTTATACAATTCTACTTCACAGACGGCGCCGACAACACATACCCAAAACCAAGGAAAAGAAATACCTCAAGAATGAGGCGGGCCTGAGGCCGAGACCGGGTCGCGCCTACCCGTCTGGTGATGAGACGCGGAGCGGCGATGGCGCCTCTCTCCGCGGGCCTCGCGGACAGTGTCAGGCAGGGGGTGGGAAAAGGGGCCCCCTTTGTCGCACTATCTCAGCGCGGGGGTTAAACAGGAGGGGGTTGCTGATGCTCGGGGTATAGAGGATCTTTATTATCCCTGGTGTGCGTCTCCACCTCGGCCAGGTCGCGCTGCCGGCCTCCCTCGGGCGTGCAGCTCCTGGCACCGACGCGAGCACCCCCTCGTCTGCCCTCGCCGCTGCCGCCTCTCCGCCTCTGGACTCTCCACCCTGGACTCTTCTTTGGGCTCCCCTCGTTCGACTCTCTTCAGCTTCTCCAGCTACTGCAGGCTTCGGGCTCCAGACTTCCACACTCGACTCTCCACCCTCCGACTCCTTCTCCCTCCGACTCCTTCTCGTTCTCGTTCTCCTTCTGACGAACCCCGTCCTTTTTATCCCCCCGTAGCTTCGCCTTTGACCCCCTCCCTTCGACCTTTCACCTCGCTCCCCATTGGCCCGAGGAAAAGTGGGCGTGAAGGCTTTTTGATCCACAAATTTGCATATATCGATCGTTCTGGAGGCGGGGCCCAAATCGCCCCTCGCTCACCGATTGGACGGCAAAAAGTGGGCGTGTGTCGTTTTTGATCCGTTTTTGAAGCACAAAATCCGTGATTTTGTACACGCTGTTCAACGTGCGCCCTACACAAGTCCAACACCGGTACCCACAGCGGGGCAAGAACGGTGGCGATGCTACGGTTGCGAGGTGTGATGTGAAGGTCGTGGCGGTTGTGGTGAAGCGGTGGTTGTGGTTGTAATCATGGCGGTTGGTCCAAAATAAAGATAGTAAAAGAAAAACGGCTATCCTGAAGAGTCGCAGCACGCATAAATGACATGTATTCCCACTAGACAACGGGTTTGGGCCTAACTACACATGCACTTACCGAGATACCTCACCTAAGGGACCTGAATGGTGGTTTGCGAATTTGGTAACCACAACAATATCCAATGCTTCGATCCTCGCGGATCCCTCGTCGCCTACTGGCTTGTCTGTTGGCTGCTCTTAGAGCTCCCTTATTCTGGACATTTCCATCTGTGTGTCTGTCCGCGAAACTTTGGTCAAGCCAAGGGACTAAACCACTCAACCGATTCCAATGAAATTTGGTAGGTAGGACCAATATTTCTGGGAATCGTGTGCTTTCGAATATGGGACCCCGGGCCCAAGCAACGGCATAGCAACGCCCCTTTAGAGTGGTCAAAATATCGAAAAGAATTTAAAAAAATCGAAAAATTGAAGCTGAGAGTTCTGTGCGCAATCTATCTCGCTCCCTTCATGCCAATTTGCAGCCCCAACAAAAAATATTTGTCGGAGGAGATAGGTTTTGGGCGAGTACATGTCGAACATTTCAGAAACGGTTAATTGCGTATATCTCGAAGAGAAAGAGTGTGATTTTGATGAGACGGGTGACATGTGAACAATGTGGCTCGCATGTACACAAAAATGAATGGTTGCTATGCACACCATCCGTTGCTTAGCAACAGCTAAAATACTTTATCGTACATCGTCCACTTATTGTGGACAGTACAAAAAAATCAATACCTCCGAAACTGGACCTCCGAGGGACCTGTTTTTTTGTGCCCAAGGAGAATGTCTTGCAGCATCATCTAAAAAAATAAAATCTTTAGCGAATAGATAAATGGAATTACCAGGGCTGCCATTTGTTAGAGTCTCTTTGGAAACATGCCTGAAATTTCACAAGGTGGGTTTCTGGGCGCAAACTAAGAGGGCTGTGATAATCATATTTATTGTGCTAAATTGATTGATAGCATGTACATGAATATCGGCTCGTCGCGTCGGCCAGCTTTCCATCGAGAGCGAGCAGCCATGTCGCCTAACGGCTTGTCTGTCTGTTGGGGAGTCGATCTCGTCGAAAAAAAAAAAATTCAAAAATTTTTTTTTGAAATTTGTTCTCCTTTTTGTCAGTATTTCCGTCGATATTGGGAAGTCGATTTCGTCGAAATTTTTTAACATTTTTTTGAGATTTGTTCTTCCCTTATCAGTATTTAAAATGGTGATTTCAGTTTATACAATGGCGATTTCGATGAAACTTGGTTGGTAGGTTCATACCATGACCTGGTTGTGTGCAAATGAGAACCGTTGCTCTGGGCATCACCGTTGCCGAGCAACTGGACTGAAATTTTTGAAAAATCAAAAAAAAATTATTTTTTCGAAAATCAAAAATCTGGCCACGAGCGACTGTGGGCAGTACATTCAGCCATATTGTCAAATATTTCCAGCCGGATCCTATTAAAACTGTCGGAGAAGGTTGATTTTGAATGAACCCTGGTCGAAAACAATAAAAAAACGAAGTTCGTTTTTTCTCAGAGACTATGAGTCAGATTTCCATGAAACTGTTATGGAAGGTTCATGGTATGTCCTAGTTATGTGTGAGAAAGAACCGTTGCTATGGACCCCTCCGTTGCCTAGCAACGGCCGAAAAACCTCGAAATGTGGGGGTATTTTAACGAAAAAACAATCTGCAGCATTAACCCTTGAAGGGAGAATCATGAATTTTCTTGTGCTTAATCCTCAGGTCATTCCCCATCGAACGGGACCATCGCGTCAGGTTCTATTGGGTCGGCGACTACCCTAACAAATCGTACTTCGTCGCCAGATGCCTCTTCAGTTTGTTTTCCTTCAGCGATTCGTTGGACAGCACATCGAAGCACAACACACATTGTGGCTTCACAGAATAACGATCACTGATAGAAGTGAGGCTCACATCCAAAAATGCTTGATTGTAGGAACGCTTTGCCATCCTGCAAAACGAAAGAGGCGACTCGATCAGTCAGTGGAGTCAGTGTCAAGGCTAACTGACACAAAACACGCAACGCAATGTGGAGCAGAAAACTGCGCTGCGCAGTCCAGCCAGCAAGGCAGATCACACAAAACAGCGTCTCGACTTGTCGGTCAGCCAATGTGAAGTAACCGGACTGAGTTCGTCACCTCACGAAATTACTTCGGTTGCAGAGAGAGCGAGTAATTGGAAAGGCGAGCTGGCGAAATGATTGGCCTGCAGTTAACCGTTTTGGGCGGGTACAAAGTACTGAACGGCAAGAGTAGGTAGAAACGGAAGTGAAGCTGCACCTCGGGCTGAATTATCGAGTGGAACGGTACCAAACGGCATTGTCCAACGATGTGACGTTTGCACGATTGCCTTTTACCCGCTTGATTTAAAAAAATAAATTTTTTTGCCGGGGTCCTCGCGACCCATTTTTGGACCCTTTGCAACCCACGTTTGGGTCGCGACCCATAGTTTTGAAAACACTACTCTACCCGATCGGATCACCTTTCCGGATCGGATGCAGCCGAGCGGCACTGCTAAGGACGTACCGGCAAAAGTAGGAACGGATCGTTGGGAATAAAGACCCGGCTAAACTTCGATTCGAACCATGCTGGACCAATGAGAGAAAAGACAAAGGCGAGCTGGGAATATTTCTAATGATGATTATTTATTTACAGCAAGCGAGAAAAGCATGTGGTACAACAAGGGTTTATTGGGTATGTAACGCAGGGAAAGAGGAGAGGGGTGTGGGATGTGACAATAATCAAGCAACTTACTGAAGCAGACAGTGCAGACTTGACGCGAGATTATTAACAGCAACAACAATAAGGATCTTCGACAGGCTTACTTGACAGACAGGCGCCAGCACACTCAGACACACACAGAAAAAGAAACCCAAATGTGAAGGACTTTTGCAGCCAGGGATGGAGGGGAGTTGAGGTAATAGTTTTCGGTACATGGGCGTTTCGGGGGAGGGATGCTCCATGGTGCGGTGCCCGACAATTGTCACGTTGCTCTGGCCACAGCCGCACGTGTGGAGATCGTGTTCCGAAGGAGGAGCTTGAGTGGAGAAGGGCGGAGTCCAGAATGCGAGGGTGGAGCAGTAGGCGGGAGCAGGCAGGAGGCGATTCGTCGAGGCGAGATGTGGGCGGAGTCAAGTAGCAGGAACACTCCGCGTGAAGAACACCCACACCGAACACAACACTTCTCAATTCCACACTTACACGGAGGATTTCTCCGTGTTTTATCGAGCCCGGAGCTCGTGGGAGGGGCCATGCCAAATCCAATGTTATCGCCCGAATCGGGCGTTCTGACTGGCTCCGACCCCCCACGTGGCCCGCCAGCCTGGGCCGGGCTTCGGGCAGACGCCGGCACAGCCCGCCCACCTGGGTGCCAAAGCGTACGTGACTCGCCGCACATGTCTGGTTTTGGGTAGACGTTGATGCACGGCTGTGGTAGACGAGACGAGGGGCAAGCAGGCAGATTTACCTCAGAAATGAAATGGAGGGAAGAAAAAGAGTGGGGATGAAATAAAAGGGGAAAATGATTTTATAACCGAACTATTAGACCATCGCAACGCACTCCCTTGTCTTCCCACTAAACAAAAGGAAGGGGTCTATCGACACGTATATTAATGGCATAACTGTCTCGGGACATCTATCTGTTGTATGCATGCGGTTCCGAGAACCGCAACACTACCCCCCCCTCCATTTTGCCAGACTCGACGCAAGTCGTTAACATTCGTGTGGCATGCAGGTGTAGGTTCCCCCAGTACATTTTACCTCCGGATCCCCGAGTGCGACATTTTGAATACATGTCCCAAAAATAAATAACCTCGTGCGTTGCGTAACTCAACGAACAGACTCATTCGGACAACTTTGCTTCATTGCCGGAACTAAACAAACAAACAGGTGGATTAGAACGATATACGTTTCTCATATTTACATTACCCATGGCCCTGGACCTGTGACTTCAGGAGAGAACAATAAAGGCAACATTCGGGGATGAGTGCAGCAGCAGGAATCGATGATCAGGCGTCTTCAGGGCCCTCAATGGTCCTTTGTTTGTTGGTTTTATTTATTTTTCCTGTTCCTGGTTGCTGGAGGCAACTCACCCTTTCACGGCAGGCCACACGCCGTCTCACAGTCCATTTGAACTGGCGTTTATAGAACAAGGAGATAGATGTCCGGGCTGCGCAAATGCAGTCACCGGTAACGCGGCTGCTTGCAGGGCAGTCCTCGCAAATACTTTCACAAAGATGGTCCTGGCGCACATGGAAAAGGTGAGTGACATGGCAAGGCAAATAAAGGTATGGCAAATGGAGTCGAGGCAAAGGCAGATAAAGGCTTGGCAAATGCAGACCAGGTAAGGTGCGATACAACAACAGGTCGGCACATGAAGCTGCCCAGCCTCGGTGTGGGCTCATGAGGTTGTGGAGGGAGTGTGGTGGCGTTGGCGGTCCGAGACGGTCTCGGTCCTTCCCTACATTCTCCCCCAACCCTATTGCCTATGCCTGTCCTTGTCCATACCCACCCCCATTCGGTTGTCACAAAAAAAACTAAATTTTGACTTGAAAAAAAAATTCTGTGTCCTAAACCCCCTTATCGTTTTGTTCTGACTCACCTGTCCAAACTGTCGATTCCCAATCCCCAAGATCCCTTTTGAAAGGATTGAGGAAGAGACAGGTGAATCTGTCTCGAGCCCAATGCAGCCTCAGAATAGCTCCCACAGGTTTCAACATTTTCAAGATGAGTCCAGCGGCCTACGAACAGCGAAGGGATGGATGGTGCGAAGCGGTATACGTTTCTTATCTACCCTAGCATTTATTAAACGTTAATCTATCCCGGGGCTTTTCAACACGCCTGTCTCTTTAAACTATTGGTTCCAGCAACCACGATTCCCGTCGCCTGTGTTGGTGTTCTTTATTCATTTGGGCCTGTTCCTCAAATTTTCTCCCGTGCTCTCGTACAATTTCGTGGCTGGGCAGCGTGGCTCCACTGGCAGGTCTACCCACTTGCCGAACTCGATCTTCGGCACCCCCGGGTCGCGGAGGCTGTCTCCGAGCCGAGCTACTCCTTATGAACGTGGGGAATGCCCTTCCTGGCATTTTCCGTCGATGCCCACGTGGCATTTTGGTGCTCCGGGTCCCTTTCCCGTGGGTATCCGTGCTCATTACACTAACTCGGTCGCTTAGACCCATGGCCAACTCTGGCCGACTACTTCGGTGCCCGGGGTGCCCTCCACTCATTGCGCATATTTCCATCAGCCATGCTCCCAGCTGGTCAATGGTCTCATGCACCCTACAAAAGGTTTCGTGCCTTTGTTCAACACCAACAACCAAACGACATCCTTTTGGTTAATTTCACTCATCTGCTAACTATTATTACACGAACCCTGGGTTCCCTTGGGTGGGATTCAATCCTCCCCCCAATCATTCGTTCGCACCATGCATTCCACATTCACTCCATTCACACTCGGGCCCACTGACCCACGTTCACTCATTATGTTTCTTTCTTGTTTTTTTTTTTTTCACACCTCACTGACGCTCTACTAACTACATTCCCTCAACTCGCTCGTGTTCCCCGTCATCCCTTATTCTAATGCACATTCCATTTAATTCTGCGTAGCGAATCGACTTCCCCACCACACGTTCCATGTTGTCCATGTCTCCAATCCATTCTAAATTCTATACTAAATTTCTCCCAACTGATGTTTCTGAGCCCCATGGAGGACTGCTCATGCCCCCATGAGGCCGGTCTATCTAACGCTAAACCCTTCCCATAACTAATGCTCCTTTGCCCCCCGCGCGAGGATGTTCGCGACTTCCAAGCCGGGCATCGTGCACTCGTGGTGGCAAGGCTCGACGAGTTTTGCGTCTCCAGGGCGGCAGTTTACAGTCCATTCGTCCCTTTCGTTTGGCCGGAACATGAGGGCGTAACGTCGCCCCGTTCATCGCATTACACGCTCGCTTTCGGGCCATCCACCGTGTGAACCACCGTGCGTTACACACCTGCCCTTCGTGCTGCGGGATCCCAGCTGACGCCACTCGCCAAAACTTCTCAATCGCACCAGGGCACCGTTTCAGTTGCGGATTCAAGGGGGTGCGCATCTGTGCTCTACAAATCGTCTTCTTTCATCGATCCGCTTTGAATGTCGGAAATGGCTCCAGATTGTATTGCCGGCTATCCAATTTTATTTTTTTTCCGTTGAGGAACTCCGTACTTGGCCCAACCCCAGCGCCTACATCATGAACAAATCCGTCACTCGGTTCCTATCATTTCTGGTTTGCTGTATGTCACTGTGAATTCAAGATATTATTTTATTGTTAATACTATCGACTCATACTTAGTGGTCCAACATGTGTGTTTCTCATTTTTTTAATCCAATCAATCAGGCACCAGCGCTGACCAATTGTTCATTGCACCGATGCTTAATGACGAATTGCACACCAATTTCTTATTGATGACAACTTTTTCTTTTGTTTCTCAATAAACATGATGGAGGTAGAATATTCTTGGCATCTTTGACGTCTCTTGAAAACATCATTGTCGGATATACAAGCCCTTTCATTTCCGTAACGGGAATGACTCGACGGACATAAAGCACTGAAATCGCGGTGAAAAACCGGCGAAATGAGAGGGAATTCAGCGCTGCTTTCATCAAATGCACCTGAAACTACGTCACAATTGCCACATTCGGACCTGAAAATTTTAATCTTGTTCAAATAATTTTCTAATGTTACCACCTCCTGATTCTGTCAGTTATGTGAGAATGACCCAAAAATAACTCCGTTATGGAGGGAAGATTGTCGATAAATACAAAAACAGAAAATAAAGAACGTTGATTCGTATCGAGGGAATAATCATCGACGAACTCGGACTCGTTTTTCACTTTCACAACACAATCTGAAACACAAACAATCCGTTAAAACGAAACGTTCAATCTTTGTATTTATTTTAAATCATGGACACGTGATGTGGCGGGAACCAATCAGACACCGCGATCTCCCTGTTCGCATTTTCCCCAAACAGCTCGCGCTCTTCACTCGGTTACCACAGCGTACCGTCCTTCACCCGACACGACGTGCGGTCCACCATGACCCGAGATCTCAGAGAACACCCCGGGATCCACGAGCGGCTCCGGTCCGTGGTCGGTTCACCCGAGGACAAGGAGTCCAGACCCGGTACGTGACGTTCACTTCGTACCGATAACTTGTGTTTCCCGTGCTGATCCGTGCTGTTTACTAACACAGGAACTCATTGATTTAGTGAATGTCACGATGTCTGGAGCGGAGCCGGAATTGAATTGAGAATGGAAATCCCATCCATGGGATGTTACCCTCCCTCTTGTACATGTTAGTATGACATCATTATATCCCTCATCACTTCATTCATCATTCGATTCCTCTGTAATCTCGTTTACAACAAATCAGATGAAGATTTACTTGTGATGATGCGCCTCTGCACCGGCACACAATGGCCTGTTCCTGAGGACTGCAGTGGCATCTTAAACGTCCTCGAGGAATCACGGGATGATAAGACAAGAGACTTTGCTTTCAGAGCTTTGCTTTCAGACTTACCTTTGCTTTCAGAGGAAGGTATGCTCACTGATGCAACACCTTCCCTGTGCATCACTTGGTTGGGAGTTTTTGCTCGTCCTGTACCAACCTTATTTTCGGCCAAATTATGTTCAATATTATATTTAAAGATGTGAAGGGTGAACTTAGTTACCACTAAACCAGGAGGCTGTTTGTAAAGTAGAGTTGGTGAGAGTTTACCAGGAAACTAATTAATTCTGCTCGATGGATGGAAGTCACAAGTTCAAGGTCAAAGTTTGACCCAAAATCATTTTGACCTGAAGCTGTGACGTTGACCTTTGACCCGCTGTAAGAACTGTTATGAAACCATTGTCACGGGAAAGGTGTGTTTGTAGCGACTCTGTTTATCTGTTTTGGCAAAATATCATAAAGGTATACCTGGTGTTGGTTTTATGGTTAAGGTGGTTGACTTGGTCCTGAGTTCAAATCCCACTTGGCTGTTGAATTAATACCAGGTGGGGTTGACTCAGCTTGTCATCCTTCTGAGGTTGGCAAAGTGATACCAGCTTGCTGGGATGATTGAGCCGTTTGAGTATCCTGTGTTAGAGTGGTCACCTGTCCAGGATTGTGTCCAATAACCCAGGTGACTGCTGTCGCAGCACTGATGCTCTCTCTGTACAGAGTGTGGTCTTCATGGATGGATCATAAAGGACACTTTTAACAACATTACCCATCACTGAGGGTCAGGGACTTGAACTCTCATGAGCACCGAACTAATTAAATAATTTATAGTCTATCATAACCTCTTTTAATTGAGGAAAGTGTGAAATGTAAAATATAAAGCTTAATTCGTGTTTTTTTACTTGTTTACCAGCAAATACTTCCTGTCGCTTCGCTGATGGGAATATTCAAGGAAAGAGGGAGAGGAGGTCGGGAGAGGAAGGAGTTGACGAGGGAAAGGAGGGATGGGAAGGACAGAGGAGAGGAGGGAGATGAGAGGGGATGGAGGTGAGAGGGGAAGAGGGAGAAAGAGGGAATAAAAGGATAGAGGAGGAAGAGTGGTGGGAGAGACACGGATAGGGTGAGTCGAGAGAGGGTGAGGAGAGAGAGGGTGAGGAGAGAGAGGGTGAGTCGAGAGAGGGTGAGGAGAGAGAGAGGGATGGGATCGGAGAGAGACCAAAAGGGGTGAGGGAGAGGGATAGGGATGAGAGAGGGATAGGGGTGGGATAGAGAGGGATAGGGGTTGGAGAGGGAGAAGGGAGAGGAGGAGGTGAGGGGGAGAGGAGAGGGGCTCCAGGCAGATGTGACGCCGAGTTTGACACCCATGCGGGACACAACACACACATTTATGAATCACCCTGCCTGTGAAACACCGGGATGACAGTTTATAGCTTGTTCGAGATTCAAACCCAGGCGAGACAGCTGAGAGCGATCATGCGTACCTCTTGGCTTCCCTGCCGTGATCTGGTAATACATTGCTGTTGAGGGAGGGGGAGGCGGCACAAGGGGATGGGAAGGCAGCATGAGGGGGAGGGGCATCGTGAGGGGGGGAAGGCAGCTTGATTGGAGCAGAAGGCAGTACGAGGGAAGGGGAATGTTTCATTTCACTCATTTCAAGCGGAGGTTCAAACCAAAGTAAACAACAATGAACTTTGCAGCGAAGCGGAGGTGATTTTTGCTCACGCCAGATGGAGATAGAAGCAGCAAGGATGGTTCATGAAGATGATGTCAGTTGACTTCCAAGCAGAGGGAAGATGACCCCGGGAAAATGATGGAGTGAATGGAGCAGAATGTTTGAAAGGACAACGTGCTGCCATTTGATGAAACCGTCAGGGAAGCAACGGGTACTTGTACTGGTGGAATACATAAAGGTCAATTATTATTCCGCCCCCCGGAGGGAGGGAGCGGGATATTGTAATCGTCCGGTTTGTTTGTTGGGTCGTCGATCTTGTCGAAAAAACAAATGTCAAAAAAATTTTTTTTTTTCTTCCCTGAAGATCAGCATTTCCGTCGATATGTTTGTCTGTTGGATTCGCGAGAGTACCCTTTTTGTCGGGTTTTCCGTCTGTTGGGTGGTCGCAAGAGTACCCTTATTGTAGGGTTTTCCATCTGTTCGGTGGTCGCGAGAATACCCTTATGGTCGGGTTTTCCGTCTGTTGGATTCGCAAGAGTACCTTTATTGTCGGGTTTTCCGTCTGTTCGGTGGTCGCGAGAATACCCTTATTGTCGGGTTTTCCGTCTGTTGGGTGGTCGCCAGAGTACCCTTATTTTCGGGTTTTCCGTCTGTTGGGTGGTCGCGAGAGTACCCTTATTGTCGGGTTTTCCGTGTGTGTGTGTGTGTGTGTGTGTGTGTGTGTGTGTGTGTGTGTGTGTGTGTGTGTGTGTGTGTGTGTGTGTGTGTGTGTGTGTGTGTGTGTGTGTGTGTGTGTGTGTGTGTCTGCAACGCGAGGCTCCACAGCACAAACCAGCAAACCGATTTCGATGAAACTTGGCGCACAGGTGCCATATGGGCTGGGAGTGTGCGCGTTTGAGTTTCGTTGCTGAGCAACCACCCGTTGCTATGCAGCGGCCGAAAAACTGCGTTCACTATTTTCAATACTTGTCCTTCAGTTTTGAATGTGGAGAAACGAGACCTCGGAATTAAACACTTCGAGATATTTAGAAAATTTTACTCGAGCCGATTTTTGATTTAGGTTTTTTTTTTCGAAATGGTAGTCCTTCAAAAATAGGGTGTCCATTTACCGTCATTTTTTATGAGGAGTGCCAGTTGGCAAAATACGCAATAGGAAAAATCTTGCCGGACAGAGGAACAATTGTATGTGAACCAATACGTCTTGGCAATGAATCTTCGTCGGTGGATCGGTCAGAATGAAAAGCATCGTATCCAATGCTTCGATCCTCGCGGATCCCTCGTCGCCGACCGGCTTGTCTGTTGGCTGCTCTTAGAGCACCCTTATTCTGGACATTTCCATCTGTCTGTCTGTCTGCGAAACTTTGGTCAAGCCAAGGGACTAAACCACTCAACCGATTCCAATGAAATTTGGTAGGTAGGACCAATATTTCTGGGAATCGTGTGCTTTCGAATATGGGACCCCGGGCCCAAGCAACGGCACAGCAACGGCCCTTTAAAGTGGTCAAAAAATCGAAAAATCGAAGCCGAGAGTTCTGTGCGCAATCTATCTCGCTCCCTTCATGCCAATTTGCAGCCCCAACAAAAAATATTTGTCGGAGGAGATAGGTTTTGGGCGAGTACATGTCGAACATTTCAGAAACGGTTAATTGCGTATATCTCTAAGAGAAAGAGTGTGATTTTGATGAAACTTGGGTGACATGTGAACAATGTGGCTCGCATGTACACAAAAATGAATGGTTGCTATGCACACCATCCGTTGCTTAGCAACAGCTAAAATACTTTATCGTACATCGTCCACTTATTGTGGACGGTACAAAAAAATCAATACCTCCGAAACTGGACCTCCGAGGGACCTGTTTTTTGTGCCCAAGGAGAATGTCTTGCAGCATCATCTAAAAAAATAAAATCTTTAGCGAATAGATAAATGGAATTACCAGGGCTGCCATTTGTTAGAGTCTCTTTGGAAACATGCCTGAAATTTCACAAGGTTGGTTTCTGGGCGCAAACTAAGAGGGCTGTGATAATCATATTTATTGTGCTAAATTGATTGATAGCATGTACATGAATATCGGCTCGTCGCGTCGGCCAGCTTTCCATCGAGAGCGAGCAGCCATGTCGCCTAACAGCTTGTCTGTGTTGGGGAGTCGATCTCGTCGAAAAAAAAAAATTCAAAATTTTTTTTTTGAAATTTGTTCTCTCCTTTTTATCAGTATTTCCATCGATATTGGAAAGTCGATCTCGTCGAAATTTTTTAAAAATTTTTTGAGATTTGTTCTTCCCTTATCAGTATTTAAAATGGTGATTTCAGTTTATACAATGGCGATTTCGATGAATCTGGGTTGGTAGGTTCATACCATGACCTGGTTGTGTGCAAATGAGAACCGTTGCTCTGGGCATCACCGTTGCCCAGAAAAATCATCAGTTTTTGAAAAATCATAAAAAAATTATTTTTTCGAAAATCAAAAATCGGGCCACGAGCGACTGTGGGCAGTACATTCAGCCATATTGTCAAATATTTCCAGCCGGATCCTATTAATACTGTCGGAGAAGGTTGATTTTGAATGAACCCTGGTCGAAAACAATAAAAAAACGAAGTTCGTTTTTTCGCAGAGACTATGAGTCAGATTTCCATGAAACTGTTATGGAAGGTTCATGGTATGTCCTAGTTATGTGTGAGAAAGAACCGTTGCTATGGACCCCTCCGTTGCCTAGCAACGGCCGAAAAACCTCTAAATGTGGGGGTATTTTAACGAAAAAACAATCTGCAGCATTAACCCTTGAAGGGAGAATCATGAATTTTCTTGTGCTTAATCCTCAGGTCATTCCCCATCGAACGGGACCATCGCGTCAGGTTCTATTGGGTAGGCGACTACCCTAACAAATCGTGCTTCGTCGCCAGATGCCTCTTCAGTTTGTTTTCCTTCAGCGATTCGTTGGACAGCACATCGAAGCACAACACACATTGTGGCTTCACAGAATCACGATCACTGATAGAAGTGAAGCCCACATCCAAAAATGCTTGATTGTAGGAACGCTTTGCCATCCTGCAAAACGAAAGAGGCGATTAGATCAGTCAGTGGAGTCAGTGTCAAGGCGAACTGACACAAAACACGCAACGCAATGTGGAGCAGAAAACTGCGCTGCGCAGTCCAGCCAGCAAGGCAGATCACACAAAACAGCGTCTCGACTTGTCGGTCAGCCAATGTGAAGTGACCGGACTGAGTTCGTCACCTCACGAAATTACTTCGGTTGCAGAGAGAGCGAGTAATTGGAAAGGCGAGCTGGCGAAATGATTGGCCTGCAGTTAACCGTTTTGGGCGGGTACAAAGTACTGAACGGCAAGAGTAGGTAGAAACGGAAGTGTAGCTGCACCTCGGGCTGAATTATCGAGTGGAAGGGTACCAAATGGCACTGTCCAACGATGTGGCGTTTGCACGATTGCCTTTTACCCGCTTGATTTACAAGAAATAATTTTTTTTGCCGTGGTCCTCGCGACCCATTTTTGGACCCTTTGCAACCCACGTTTGGGTCGCGACCCATAGTTTTGAAAACACAAATCTACCGGATCGGATCACCTTTCCGGATCGGATGCAGCCGAGCGGCACTGCCAAGGACGTACCGGCAAAAGTAGGAACGGATCGTTGGGAATAAAGACCCGGCTAAACTTAGATTCGAACCATGCTGGACCAATGAGAGAGAAGACAAAGGCGAGCTGGGAATATTTCTAATGATGATTATTTATTTACAGCAAGCGAGAAAAGCATGTGGTACAACAAGGGTTTATTGGGTATGTAACGCAGGGAAAGAGGAGAGGGGTGTGGGGTGTGACAATAATCAAGCAACTTACTAAAGCAGACACAGTGCAGACTTGACGCGAGATTATTAACAGCAACAACAATAAGGATCTTCGACAGGCTTACTTGACAGACAGGCGCCAGCACACTCAGACACACACAGAAAAAAAAAACCCAAATGTGAAGGACTTTTGCAGCCAGGGATGGAGGGGAGTTGAGGTAATAGTTTTCGGTACATGGGCGTTTCGGGGGAGGGATGCTCCATGGTGCGGTGCCCGACAATTGTCACGTTGCTCTGGCCACAGCCTCACGTGTGGAGATCGTGTTCCGAAGGAGGAGCTTGAGTGGAGAAGGGCGGAGTCCAGAATGCGAGGGTGGAGCAGTAGGCGGGAGCAGGCAGGAGGCGATTCGTCGAGGCGAGATGTGGGCGGAGTCAAGTAGCAGGAACACTCCGCGTGAAGAACACCCACACCGAACACAACACTTCTCAATTTCACACTTACACGGAGGATTTCTCCGTGTTTTATCGAGCCCGGAGCTCGTGGGAGGGGCCATGCCAAATCCAATGTTATCGCCCGAATCGGGCGTTGTGACTGGCTCCGACCCCCCACGTGGCCCGCCAGCCTGGGCCGGGCTTCGGGCAGACGCCGGCACAGCCCGCCCACCTGGGTGCCAAAGCGTACGTGACTCGCCGCACATGTCTGGTTTTGGGTGGACGTTGATGCACGGCTGTGGTAGACGAGACGAGGGGCAAGCAGGCAGATTTACCTCAGAAATGAAATGGAGGGAAGAAAAAGAGTGAGGATGAAATAAAAGGGGAAAATGATTTAATAACCGAACTATTAGACCATCGCAACGCACTCCCTTGTCTTCCCACTAAACAAAAGGAAGGGGTCTATCGACACGTATATTAATGGCATAACTGTCTCGGGACATCTATCTGTTGTATGCATGCGGTTCCGAGAACTGCAACACTACTCCCCCCCCTCCATTTTGCCAGACTCGACGCAAGTCGTTAACATTCGTGTGGCATGCAGGTGTAGGTTCCCCCAGTACATTTTACCTCCGGATCCCCGAGTGCGACATTTTGAATACATGTCCCAAAAATAAATAACCTCGTGCGTTGCGTAACTCAACGAACAGACTCATTCGGACAACTTTGCTTCATTGCCGGAACTAAACAAACAAACAGGTGGATTAGAACGATATACGTTTCTCATATTTACATTACCCATGGCCCTGGACCTGTGACTTCAGGAGAGAAGAATAAAGGCAACATTCGGGGATGAGTGCAGCAGCAGGAATCGATGATCAGGCGTCTTCAGGGCCCTCAATGGTCCTTTGTTTGTTGGTTTTATTTATTAGGGTACCCTGTGAGTACAGGGTACCCTATTGTTTTTCTTCTGTTTATTATTACGCATTATTATTATTATTCTTCCGCCGGCATTTTGCACCCTTTTTCGCTTTAAAAATCATTTTCTCTGGAACACTAAGTCCGATCGACAGGAAATTTTCACCATAGTATGTATCTTTTTTGATAGCACAATCACGTTATAATTATGACGTCATTGGTCACGTGGTACGGTCGCCATCTTGAAAAAAGCGATAAACTTTGGACATCTGTATCTCGGAAACCGTGCAATGGAAAAAATTTTCGTTTGATACATTTACTAAGCTCCCTATGGGGAACACGTGTGATTTTTCGTGACGTCATAGGTGAAGCGATATACCGGTGAAAATTCGTCAAGTAGAACGCCATATGGGAAAAATCTGAAAAATTCTGAGCATCATCTACGCCAAAAATCACTGACGAAAATGTTTTTTTTGACGTCATCGATGACGTAATTCGGCCGCCATCTTGTTTTTTAGTGTTTTTTTTTTTAAATCTTCTTCTCCAGAACGGCTATGCAGATTAAGGCGAAACTTTACACGCACATTCCCCCTGAGGTCCTCTTTCAAGTTTGTTAATTTGTTGTTGATACGTCACATGGTTTGGCGGCCATCTTGAAAAAACCCTAAAACCTTCAAACATCTTCTCCAGAAGCGCTGGTCCCATGAAGGCGAGATTTCACAACTATATTCGGGATATGTATGCGATGCAAGTTTGTTAATTGCAAAGTGATAGGTCACATGGTTTGGCCGCCATGTTGGATTTAAGAAAAATATTAAATAATGTTTTCTCTGGTATTTCATAAGCCATCGAAGCGAAAATTTGCAAGTGCCTTCCTCGCTCAAGTCTGCATACATGGTAAAAATTTTTACCTCAGAAGTCACATGGTTTGGCGGCCATCTTGGATAGAAAAATAGACTTTATCCGATTTACACAAAACTTCACACACTTGTTCGGGTCGACGATGGAAAGCAGAATTTAAATTCATGATATCCTCGGTCACAAGGTTCGGCAGCCATCTTGGATTGAAAATGAATAAATTTTAAAAATCTTCTTCTCCAGAAGGGCAAGACAGATGAAGACGAAACTTCACAGATATATTCCCCATGAGGTCCTTTCTCAAGTTTGTTAATTTGTTTTTGATCGGTCACATGGTTTGGCGGCCATCTTGAAAAAACCCGAAAACCTTCAAACATCTTCTTCTCCAGAAGCGTTGGCCCAATGAAGGGATTTCAGAACTATATTCGGGACAGGAAGGCGATATAAGTTTGTTAATTTCGAATTGATAAGTCACATGGTTTGGCCGCCATCTTGGATTTCAGAAAAATATTAAATAATGTTTTCTCTGGAACCGCTTAACCAAACGAATCGAAAATTTGTAATTATCATCTAGCAGGCAGTATGCACGCTTGGTAAAAATTATGATGTCACACGTCACATGGTTTGGCGGCCATCTTGGATTGAAAAACGCACCTTTACCGATTAACACGAAACTTCACGTCGTGTTCCAATGCCAGTTGGAAGCAGAATATACATTTCTGATGTCATAGGTCACATGGTTCGTCAGCCATCTTGGATTGAAAAACAATATCTTCAAACGTCTTTTTCTCTGAAACGGCTGAACAGATCCAGGCGAAACTCCACCACTATGACCGCCTCTCCATGACGAAAAAAAAGTTCCCACCCCGTTTTGAGGTACGATGCAACGTTTGGCAGCCATATTGGATTGAAGGAAAAATATTAATTAATGTTTACTCTGGAACTACTGCATCAATAAATGTGAAACATCAAGTTTATGGTGGAACGCTCATGCGGAATGAGGGTTTGAAATTTCAACGATCGGGCCCAGGGTTTGGCAGCCATGTTGGTTTTAAGAAAAATATTAAATAATGTTTTCTCTGGAACTGCTTAACCTGGAGAAGCGAAAATTTGCAGTTATCATCCACCATCGTGTTTGCACACGTGGTGCAAATTATGACATCACAAGTCACATGGTTTGGCCGCCATCTTGGATTGAAGGATAAATATTAATTAATGTTTACTCTGGAACCGCTGCCTCTATATATGCGAAACTTCAGATTTATAATTCAGGTGACATGCGAAATAAAAGTTTAAAATTTCAACCTGATCGGTCACGCGGTTTGGGAGCCAGAATTATTTAATTATTTGAATCTGGAAGCCAGTAATAACGAAATTGAATGCTTTGTGCTGCCCGGTTCGTAACTCATCTGTTCCGTGCCGTCTCGAAGCAGGCCTGTGTTTGTATCACTATTAAATAATGTTTTCTCTGGCACCGCTTATCCTTTCAATGCCAAACTTTGCGACTGTCATCTGCAGAAAGTCCCATGTTGTATCAAAGGCGGACGGACTGGGTACCCGGTCATCACTGCCAGCAGTTATAAAGTGGCAGTTCTAGTTTTTCCTGTTCCTGGTTGCTGGAGGCAACTCACCCTTTCACGGCAGGCCACACGCCGTCTCACAGTCCATTTGAACTGGCGTTTATAGAACAAGGAGATAGATGTCCGGGCTGCGCAAATGCAGTCACCGGTAACGCGGCTGCTTGCAGGGCAGTCCTCGCAAATACTTTCACAAAGATGGTCCTGGCGCACATGGAAAAGGTGAGTGACATGGCAAGGCAAATAAAGGTATGGCAAATGGAGTCGAGGCAAAGGCAGATAAAGGCTTGGCAAATGCAGACCAGGTAAGGTGCGATACAACAACAGGTCGGCACATGAAGCTGCCCAGCCTCGGTGTGGGCTCATGAGGTTGTGGAGGGAGTGTGGTGGCGTTGGCCGGTCCGAAGACGGTCTCGGTCCTTCCCTACATTCTCCCCCCAACCTATTGCCTATGCCTGTCCTTGTCCATACCCACCCCCATTCGGTTGTCACAAAAAAAAAACTAAATTTTGACTTAAAAAAAAATTCTGTGTCCTAAACCCCCTTATCGTTTTTGTTCGACTCACCTGTCCAAACTGTCGATTCCCAATCCCCAAGATCCCTTTTGAAAGGATTGAGGAAGAGACAGGTGAATCTGTCTCGAGCCCAATGCAGCCTCAGAATAGCTCCCACAGGTTTCAACATTTTCAAGATGAGTCCAGCGGCCGACGAACAGCGAAGGGATGGATGGTGCGAAGCGGTATACGTTTCTTATCTACCCTAGCATTTATTAAACGTTAATCTATCCCCGGGGCTTTTCAACACGCCTGTCTCTTTAAACTATTGGTTCCAGCAACCACGATTCCCGTCGCCTGTGTTGGTGTTCTTTATTCATTTGGGCCTGTTCCTCAAATTTTCTCCCGTGCTCTCGTACAATTTCGTGGCTGGGCAGCGTGGCTCCACTGGCAGGTCTACCCACTTGCCGAACTCGATCTTCGGCACCCCCGGGTCGCGGAGGCTGTCTCCGAGCCGAGCTACTCCTTATGAACGTGGGGAATGCCCTTCCTGGCATTTTCCCGTCGATGCCCACGTGGCATTTTGGTGCTCCGGGTCCCTTTCCCGTGGGTATCCGTGCTCATTACACTAACTCGGTCGCTTAGACCCATGGCCAACTCTGGCCGACTACTTCGGTGCCCGGGGTGCCCTCCACTCATTGCGCATATTTCATCAGCCATGCTCCCAGCTGGTCAATGGTCTCATGCACCCTACAAAAAGGTTTCGTGCCTTTGTTCAACACCAACAACCAAACGACATCCTTTTGGTTAATTTCACTCATCTGCTAACTATTATTACACGAACCCTGGGTTCCCTTGGGTGGGATTCAATCCTCCCCCCAATCATTCGTTCGCACCATGCATTCCACATTCACTCCATTCACACTCGGGCCCACTGACCCACGTTCACTCATTATGTTTCTTTCTTGTTTTTTTGTTTTTTTTTCACACCTCACTGACGCTCTACTAACTACATTCCCTCAACTCGCTCGTGTTCCCCGTCATCCCTTATTCTAATGCACGTTCCATTTAATTCTGCGTAGCGAATCGACTTCCCCACCACACGTTCCATGTTGTCCATGTCTCCAATCCATTCTAAATTCTATACTAAATTTCTCCCAACTGATGTTTCTGAGCCCCATGGAGGACTGCTCATGCCCCCATGAGGCCGGTCTATCTAACGCTAAACCCTTCCCATAACTAATGCTCCTTTGCCCCCCGCGCGAGGATGTTCGCGACTTCCAAGCCGGGCATCGTGCACTCGTGGTGGCAAGGCTCGACGAGTTTTGCGTCTCCAGGGCGGCAGTTTACAGTCCATTCGTCCCTTTCGTTTGGCCGGAACATGAGGGCGTAACGTCGCCCCGTTCATCGCATTACACGCTCGCTTTCGGGCCATCCACCGTGTGAACCACCGTGCGTTACACACCTGCCCTTCGTGCTGCGGGATCCCAGCTGACGCCACTCGCCAAAACTTCTCAATCGCACCAGGGCACCGTTTCAGTTGCGGATTCAAGGGGGTGCGCTTCTGTGCTCTACAAATCGTCTTCTTTCATCGATCAACTTTGAATGTCGGAAATGGCTCCAGATTGTATTGCCGGCTATCCAATTTTATTTTTTTTCCGTTGAGGAACTCCGTACTTGGCCCAACCCCAGCGCCTACTTCATGAACAAATCCGTCACTCGGTTCCTATCATTTCTGGTTTGCTGTATGTAACTGTAAATTCAAGATATTATTTTATTGTTAATACTATCGACTCATACTTAGTGGTCCAACATGTGTGTTTCTCATTTTTTTAATCCAATCAATCAGGCACCAGCGCTGACCAATTGTTCATTGCACCGATGCTTAATGACGAATTGCACACCAATTTCTTATTGATGACAACTTTTTCTTTTGTTTCTCAATAAACATGATGGAGGTAGAATATTCTTGGCATCTTTGACGTCTCTTGAAAACATCATTGTCGGATACACAAGCCCTTTCATTTCCGTAACGGGAATGACTCGATGGACATAAAGCACTGAAATCGCGGTGAAAAACCGGCGAAATGAGAGGTAATTCAGCGCTGCTTTCATCAAATGCACCTGAAACTACGTCACAATTGCCACATTCGGACCTGAAAATTTTAATCTTGTTCAAATAATTTTCTAATGTTACCATCTGATTCTGTCAGTTATGTGAGAATGACCCAAAAATAATTCCGTTATGGAGGGAAGATTGTCGATAAATACAAAAACAGAAAATAAAGAACGTTGATTCGTATCGAGGGAATAATCATCGACGAACTCGGACTCGTTTTTCACTTTCACAACACAATCTGAAACACAAACAATCCGTTAAAACGAAACGTTCAATCTTTGTATTTATTTTAAATCATGGACACGTGATGTGGCGGGAACCAATCAGACACCGCGATCTCCCTGTTCGCTTTTTCCCCAAACAGCTCGCGCTCTTCACTCGGTTACCACAGCGTACCGTCCTTCACCCGACACGACGTGCGGTCCACCATGACCCGAGATCTCAGAGAACACCCCGGGATCCACGAGCGGCTGCGGTCCGTGGTCGGTTCACCCGAGGACAAGGAGTCCAGACCAGGTACGTGACGTTCACTTCGTACCGATAACTTGTGTTTCCCGTGCTGATCCGTGCTGTTTACTAACACAGGAACTCATTGATTTAGTGAATGTCACGATGTCTGGAGCGGAGCCGGAATTGAATTGAGAATGGAAATCCCATCCATGGGATGTTACCCTCCCTCTTGTACATGTTAGTATGACATCATTTTATACCTCATCACTTCATTTATCATTCGATTCCTCTTTAATCTCGTTTACAACAAATCAGATGAAGATTTACTTGTGATGATGCGCCTCTGCACCGGCACACAATGGCCTGTTCCTGAGGACTGCAGTGGCATCTTAAACGTCCTCGAGGAATCACGGGATGAGAAGACAAGAGACTTACCTTTGCTTTCAGAGGAAGGTATGCTCACTGATGCAACACCTTCCCTGTGCATCACTTGGTTGGGAGTTTATAGCTCGTCCTGTACCAACCTTATTTTCGGCCAAATTATGTTCAATATTATATTTAAAGATGTGAAGGGTGAACTTAGTTACCACTAAACCAGGAGGCTGTTTGTAAAGTAGAGTTGGTGAGAGTTTACCAGGAAACTAATTAATTCTGCTCGATGGATGGAAGTCACAAGTTCAAGGTCAAAGTTTGACCCAAAATCATTTTGACCTGAAGCTGTGACGTTGACCTTTGACCCGCTGTAAGAACTGTTATGAAACCATTGTCACGGGAAAGGTGTGTTTGTTGCGACTCTGTTTTTCTGTTTTGGCAAAATATCATAAAGGTATACCTGGTGTTGGTTTTATGGTTAAGGTGGTGGGCTTGGTTGACTTGGTCCTGAGTTCAAATCCCACTTGGCTGTTGAATTAATACCAGGTGGGGTTGACTCAGCTTGTCATCCTTCTGAGGTTGGCAAAGTGATACCAGCTTGCTGGGATGATTGAGCCGTTTGAGTATCCTGTGTCAGAGTGGTCACCTGTCCAGGATTGTGTCCAATAACCCAGGTGACTGCTGTCGCAGCACTGATGCTCTCTCTGTACAGAGTGTGGTCTTCATGGATGGATCATAAAGGACACTTTTAACAACATTACCCATCACTGAGGGTCAGGGACTTGAACTCTCATGAGCAACTAACTAATTAAATAATTTATAGTCTATCATAACCTCTTTTAATTGAGGAAAGTGTGAAATGTAAAATATAAAGCTTAATTCGTGTTTTTTCACTTGTTTACCAGCAAATACTTCCTGTCGCTTCGCTGATGGGAATATTCAAGGAAAGAGGGAGAGGAGGTCGGGAGAGGAAGGAGTTGACGAGGGAAAGGAGGGATGGGAAGGATAGAGGAGACGAGGGAGATGAGAGGGGATGGAGGTGAGAGGGGAAGAGGGAGAAAGAGGGAATAAAAGGATAGAGGAGGAAGAGTGGTGGGAGAGACACGGATAGGGTGAGTAGAGAGAGGGTGAGGAGAGAGAGGGATGTGATCGGAGAGAGACCAAAAGGGGTGAGGGAGAGGGATAGGGATGAGAGAGGGATAGGGGTGGGACAGAGAGGGATAGGGGTTGGAGAGGGAGAAGGGAGAGGAGGAGGGGAGGGGGAGAGGAGAGGGGCTCCAGGCAGATGTGACGCCGAGTTTGACACCCATGTGGGACACAACACACACATTTATGAATCACCCTGCCTGTGAAACACCGGGATGACAGTTTATCGCTTGGTCGGGATTAAAACCCAGGCGAGACAGCTGAGAGCGATCATGCGTACCTCTTGGCTTCCCTGCCGTGATCTGGTAATTGATTGCTGTTGAGGAGGGGGAGGCGGCACAAGAGGATAGGAAAGCAGCATGAGGGGGAGGGGCATCGTGAGGGGGGGAAGGCAGCTTGATTGGAGCAGAAGGCAGTACGAGGGAAGGGGAATGTTTCATTTCACTCATTTCAAGCGGAGGTTCAAACCAAAGTAAACAACAATGAGCTTTGCAGCGAAGCGGAGGAGATTTTTGCTCACGCCAGATGGAGATGGAAGCAGCAAGGATGGTTCATGAAGATGATGTCAGTTGACTTCCAAGCAGAGGGAAGATGACCCCGGGAAAATGATGGAGTGAATGGAGCAGAATGTTTGAAAGGACAACGTGCTGCCATTTGATTAAACCGTCAGGGAAGCAACGGGTACTTCTACTGGTGGAATACTTAAAGCTCAATTATTATTCCGCCCCCCGGAGGGAGGGAGCGGGATATTGTAATCGTCCGGTTTGTTTGTTGGGTCGTCGATCGTGTCGAAAAAACAAATGTCAAAAATTTTTTTTTTTCTTCCCTGAAGATCAGTATTTCCGTCGATATGTTTGTCTGTTGGATTCGCTGGAGTACCCTTATTGTCGGGTTTTCCGTCTGTTGGATTTGCAAGAGTACCTTTATTGTCAGGTTTTCCGTCCGGTGGTCGCGAGAATACCCTTATTGTCGGGTTTTCCGTCTGTTGGATTCGCGAGATATCCCTTATTGTCGGGTTTTCCGTCTGTTGGATTCGCGAGATATCCCTTATTGTCGGGTTTTCCGTCTGTTGGATTCGCGAGATATCCCTTATTGTCGGGTTTTCCGTCTGTTGGATTCGCGAGATATCCCTTATTGTCGGGTTTTCCCTCTGTTGGGTGGTCGCGAGAATACCCTTTTTGTCGGGTTTTCCGTCTGTTGGGTGGTCGCGAGAGTACCCTTATTGTCGGGTTTTCCGTGTGTGTGTGTGTGTGTGTGTGTGTGTGTGTGTGTGTGTGTGTGTGTGTGTGTGTGTGTGTGTGTGTCTGCAACGCGAGGCTCCACAGCACAAACCAGCAAACCGATTTCGATGAAACTTGGCGCACAGGTGCCATATGGGCTTCGATCCTCGCGGATCCCTCGTCGCCGACCGGCTTGTCTGTTGGCTGCTCTTGGAGCACCCTTATTCTGGACATTTCCATCTGTCTGTCTGTCCGCGAAACTTTGGTCAAGCCAAGGGACTAAAGCACTCAACCGATTCCAATGAAATTTGGTAGGTCGGACCAATATTTCTGGGAATCGTGAGTTTTCGAATATGGGACCCCGGGCCCAAGCAACGGCACAGCAAGGGCCCTTTAGAGTGGTCAAAAAATCGAAAAATCGAAGCCTAGAGTTCTGTGCGCATTCTATGTCGCTCCCTTCATGGCAATTTGCACCCCCAACAATAAATATTTGTCGGAGGAGATCGGTTTTGGGCGAGTACATGTGGAACATTTCAGAAACGGTTAATTGCGTATATCTCTAAGAGAAAGAGTGTGAATTTGATGAAACTTGTGTGACATGTGAACAATGTGCCTCGCATGTACACAAAAATGAATGGTTGCTATGCACACCATCCGTTGCTTAGCAACAGCTAAAGTACTTTATCGTATATCGTCCACTTATTGTGGACTGTACAAAAAAATCAATACCTCCGAAACTGGACCTCCGAGGGACCTGCTTTTTGTGCCCAAGGAGAATGTCTTGCAGCATCATCTACAAAAATAAAATCTTTAGCGAATAGATAAATGGAATTACCAGGGCTGCCATTTGTTAGAGTCTCTTTGGAAACATGCCTGAAATTTCACAAGGTGGGTTTCTGGGCGCAAACTAAGAGGGCTGTGATAATCATATTTATTGTGCTAAATTGATTGATAGCATGTACATGAATATCGGCTCGTCGCGTCGGCCAGCTTTCCATCCAGAGCGAGCAGCCATGTCGCCTAACGGCTTGTCTGTCTGTTGGGGAGTCGATCTCGTCGAAAAAAAAAAAATTTAAAAATATTTTTTCGAAATTTGTTCTCTCCTTTTTATCAGTATTTCCGTCGATATTGGGAAGTCGATCTAGTCGAAATTTTTTTTTTTTTTTTTGAGATTTGTTCTACCCTTATCAGTATTATAAATGGTGATTTCAGTAAATAAATTTTTGAAAAATCATAAAAAAATTATTTTTTCGAAAATCAAAAATCGGGCCACGAGCGACTGTGGGCAGTACATTCAGCCATATTGTCAAATATTTCCAGCCGGATCCTATTAAAACTGTCGGAGAAGGTTGACTTTGAATGAACCCTGGTCGAAAACAATAAAAAAACGAAGTTCGTTTTTTTCTCAGAGACTATGAGTCAGATTTCCATGAAACTGTTATGGTAGGTTCATGGTATGTCCTAGTTATGTGTGAGAAAGAACCGTTGCTATGGACCCCTCCGTTGCCTAGCAACGGCCGAAAAACCTCTAAATGTGGGGGTATTTTAACGAAAAAACAATCTGCAGCATTAACCCTTGAAGCTGGAATCATGAATTTTCTTGTGCTTAATCCCCATCGAACGGGCCCATCGCGTCAGGTTCTATTGGGTAGGCGACTACCCATGTCCGCCTACCGGCTTGTTTGTCTGTTGGGTAGTCGATCCAGTCGAAAAAATTTTTTTTTGAAATTTGTTCTCCCCTTATCACTTTTTCCGTCGATATGTTTGTCTCTCTGTTCGGTCCAGTGCTCCGTTAATACAATGGCTATTTCGATGAAACTTGGTTGGTAGGTTCATACCATGACCAAGTAGTGTGCAAATGAGAGCCGTTGCTCTGGACCCATCTGTTGCCAAGCAACGGGACTTTGAATTTTTTGAAATTTTTCGATTTCGATGAAACTTGTTTGGTAGGTTCATACCATGACCTAGTTGGGTGCAAAATGAGAACCGTTGCTATGGACCCATCCGTTGCCTAGCAACGTGACTTTGAAATGTTTTGAAATTTTTGAAAAATAATTAAAAAAAAAATTTCGAAAATCAAAAATCTGACCACGAGCGACTGTGGGCAGTACATTCAGCCATATTGTCAAATGCCGGATTGTACATTCAGCCATATTGTCAAAAGTTTCCAGCCGGATCCTATGAAAACTGTCGGAGAAGATAGACTTTGAATGAACTCTGGTCAAAACCAATTAAAAAAACGAAGTTCGTTATTTCTCAGAGACTATGAGTCAGATATACATGAAACTGAAATGGTCGGTTCATGGTATGTCCTAGTTATGTGTTAGAAAGAACCGTTGCTATGGACCCCTCCGTTGCCTAGCAACGGCCGAAAAACCTCTAAATGTGGGGGTATTTTAACTAAAAAACAATGTGCAGCATCAACCCTTGAAGTGAGAATCATGAATTTTCTTGTGCTTAATCATCAGGCCATTCCCCATCGAACGGGTACATCGCGTCAGGTTATATTGGGTAGGCGACTACCCATCTCCGCCAACCGGCTTGTTTGTCTGTCTGTCTGTCCCTCTGTTCGGTCAAGTGCTCCGTTAATACAATGGCGATTTTGATGAAACTTGGTTGGTTGGTTCATACCATGACCGAGTTGTGTGCAAATGAGAACCTTTGCTATGAACACCACCGTTGCCTAGCAACGGGACTTTGAAATTTTTGTAAAATCATAAAAAAATTACTTTTTCGAAAATCAAAAATCGTGCCACGAGCGACTGTGGGCAGTACATTCAGCCATATTGTCAAAAATTTCCAGCCGGATCCTATGAAAACTGTCGGAGAAGATAGACTTTGAATGAACCCTGGTCGAAAACAATAAAAAACGAAGTTCGTTATATCTCAGAGACGATGAGTCAGATATACATGAAACTGGTATGGTAGGTTCATGGTATGTCCTGGTTATGTGTGAGAGAGAACCGTTGATATGGACCCCTCCGTTGCCTAGCAACGGTCGAAAAACCTCTAAATGTGGGGGTATTTTAACGAAAAAACAATCATTAACCCTTGAAGCTAGAATCACGAATTTTTCGAAAATATCTCAGACGATGAGTCAGATATACATGAAACTGGTATGGTAGGTTCATGGTATGTCCGAGTTATGTGTGAGAGAGAACAGTTGATATGGACCCCTCCGTTGCCAAGCAATGCCCGAAAAACCTCAAAATGTGGGGGTATTTTAACGAAAAAACAATCTGCAGCATTTACCCTTGAAGCCAGAATCATGAATTTTCTTGTGCTTAATCCTCAGGAAACTCCCTCATCGAACGGACTCATCGCGTCAGGTTCTATTGGGTAGGCGCCAACCCATGTCCGCCTGCCTGCTTGTTGGGTAGTCGATCTTGTCGAAAAAAAGAAATTCCAAAAACGTTTTTTTTGAGATTTGTTCTTCCCTTATTTTCAGTATTTAAAATGGCGATTTCAGTTAATACAATGGCGATTTCGATTAAACTTGGTTGGTAGTGATGTGGATTTTTTTAAACCCACCTTGTTGTGATCATTGTCCTCCTGAAGGATTCTAACCGGCCGATTGTGGAATCTTATTTGACTTCAGACAGAGTTTAACGTTTGTCCGATTTGATTATAAAATCCCACAAAAACGCTATCGACACTGATAAAACTGATGTCCACACAAGTCCTTCCTTGTGAAACAATTTATTTCCTAATTATACACCATACACTTCTCACCCTTGTACAATGAACTTAAGAATCCCCATTTGTTTGCAGTGTTATTTGGTTCTATTTCATTTATTCTTACTTTAGTTAACAGTTAGACCAACCCGATTCAATTCACTTCTACATTACATCAGAGAGTTTTCTTCTAACTTGGTACTTGGTCAGTTCCAAGGAGTACAAGCCACTGAGAAACTATACTTCCTCACGTGCTTGCACTGAGAACAATGTGCCTTTCAAAACATTTTATACTTCCATGAGAGAGAGGTTGGGGGATATTCACCCAGACTGTAGACGTGTCCTTGAGACGAAAAGTCACTTCGTACATTTCTAAGCATAGGTTCATTTATCAGTTCGGTCACTCTGCTCCAGAACAACACATTTCTTATCATTTAAGGCAAAAGTCTTTTGGCCAGAAATGACAGCCAATTCAATTTGCAGCATAAAAGTTACATTTCTGAAACTCAATTTGTTACAATTTAAAATACATTAATATAAATTTTTCCCCCACAGTAGGTTCATACCATGACCTCGTTGTGTGCAAATGAGAACCGTTGCTCTGGGCATCACCGTTGCCGAGCAACGGGAGTTTGAAATTTTTGAAAAATCATAAAAAAATTATTTCTTCGAAAATCAAAAATCGGGCCACGAGCGACTGTGCGCAGTGCATTCAGCCATATTGTCAAATATTTCCAGCCGGATCCGAATAGAACTGTCGGAGAAGGTACACTTTGAATGAACCCTGGTCAAAAACAATAAAAAAACGAAGTTCGTTTTTACTCAGAGACTATGAGTCAGATATACATGAAACTGGTATGGTAGGTTCATGGTATGTCCTAGTTATGTATGAGAAAGAACCTTTGCTATGGCCCCTCCGTTGCCTCGCAACGGCCGAAAAACCTCTAAATGTGGGGGTAATTTTACGAAAAAACAATCTGCAGCATTAACCCTTGAAGCTAGAATCATGAATTTTCTTGTGCTTAATCCTCAGGTCATTCCCCATCGAACGGGCCCATCGCGTCAGGTTCTATTGGGTAGGCGACTACCCATGTCCGCCTACCGGCTTGTTTGTCTGTTGGGGAGTCACTCCATTCGAAAAAACGTTTTTTTTTTTAAATTTGTTCTCCCATTCTCACTTTTTCCGTCGATATGTTTGTCTCTCTGTTCGGTCCAGTGCTCCGTTAATACAATTGCTATTTCGATGAAACTTGGTTGGTAGGTTCATACCAGGACCAAGTTGTGTGCAAATGAGAGCCGTTGCTCTGAACCCATCTGTTGCCAAGCAACGGGACTTTGAAATGTTTTGAAAAATCATAAAAAATTTATTTTTTCGAAAATCAAAAATCTGGCCACGAGCGACTGTGGGCAGTACATTCCGCCATATTGTCAAAAATTTCCAGCCGGATCCTATGAAAACTGTCGGAGAAGATAGACTGAATGAACCCTGGTCGAAAACAATAAAAAAACGAAGTTCGTTATATCTCAGAGACTATGAGTCAGATATACATGAAACTGGTATGGTGGGTTCATGGTATGTCCTAGTTATGTGTGAGAAAGAACCGTTGTTACGGACCCCTCCGTTGCCGAGCAACGGCTGAAAAACCTCGAAATGTGGGGGTATTTTAACGAAAAAACAATCTGCAGCATCAACCCTTGAAGTGAGAATCATGAATTTTCTTGTGCTTAATCATCAGGCCATTCCCCATCGAACGGGTACATCGCGTCAAGTTCTATTGGGTAGGCGACTTCCCATGTCCGCCAACCGGCTTGTTTGTCTGTCTGTCTGTCCCTCTGTTCGGTCAAGTGCTCCGTTAATACAATGGCGATTTCGATGAAACTTGGTTGGTAGGTTCATACCATGACCGAGTTGTGTGCAAATGAGAACCGTTGCTATGGACACCACCGTTGCCTAGCAACGGGACTTTGAAATTTTTGAAAAATCATAATAAAATTTCTTTTTCGAAAATCAAAAATCGGGCCACGAGCGACTGTGGGCAATACATTCAGCCATATTGTCAAAAATTTCCAGCCGGATCCTGTGAAAACTGTCGGAGAAGAAGACTGAATGAACCCTGGTCGAAAACAATAAAAAACGAAGTTCGTTATATCTCAGAGACTATGATTCAGATATACATGAAACTGGTATGGTAGGTTCATGGTATGTCCTCGTTTTGTGTGAGAGAGAACCGTTGCTATGGACCCCTCCGTTGCCAAGCAACGGCCGAAAAACCTCTAAATGTGTGGGTATTTTAACAAAAAAACAATCTGCAGCATTAACCCTTGAAGCCAGAATCATGAATTTTCTTGTGCTTAATCCTCAGGTAATTCCCCCATCGAACGGACTCATCGCGTCAGTTTCTATTGGAGAGGCGCCAACCCATGTCCGCCTACCTGCTTGTTGGGTAGTCGATCTTGTCGAAAAAATAAATTCCAAAAATGTTTTATTTTGAGATTTGTTCTACCCTTATTATCAGTATTTAAAATGGCGATTTCAGTCAATACAATGGCGATTTCGATGAAACTTGGTTGGTAGGTTCATACCATGACCTAGTTGTGTGCAAATGAGAACCGTTGCTATGGACACCACCGTTGCCAAGCAACGGGACTTTGAAATTTTGAAAAATCAAAAAAAAATATTTTTGGAAAATCAAAAATCGGGCCACAAGCGACTGAGCGACACGAGCGACTGAGCGACAAATTCTCCGAGGGGGTTTGTTGAATCTGGCAGGGGTTTCGGTATTTGGTTAGCCCAATGGCACCTGCATAGCCCCACGGAGGTCGATTTTTCATTTTCGTCCCAAGGTCAAGGTCACAAGGTCATGAACTTAGAAAATTGCGAATTTTGACATAAAAATCATACGACCGCCCAAACATTTTATGCATAATCTTGAGGTCATTCCCCACCTAAAGTCTTGAAACCATTTTGCTCCATCTCGAACACCTTGCCCGTGGCCTCCCCTTCAAGTTTGTTTTTACGCTGATTTCATCAATGTATGGATAATCCGAGGAGTGCGAAATGCCATATAGCCTATATGACGTTATATTGTTCCTGGAATGTTCCAGAAGAAGTTTTGCACCAAAGGTCATAATCCTTGACCTTTGACCTTTAAAGTTCACAAAGGTCAAATTTTCAAAGTTGTGGGAATCGAACCGGGTTTTCGACCTTCTTCGACGAACTACATTAAGCTTTCGCACGTATCCTGTTTCCTTATTTTAATGTCCACAACATTGTTTTGTGACCTTTAAAGGTTATGCAAAGGTCAAATTTTGAAAGTTGTTGAACGAAACCGGGTTTTCGAACATTTTGCAGCGAATAACCCGTCACTCGTACCACATCATGTTGATCGTTTTTATAACTTGGTCAAACATTATCACATTGTATCATCCTTGACTTCTGAAACAATCTACATCGTCAAATACCGCTCGTGAACCATCGTCGTCTTCAGACTGGTTATTTATTAATTTTATCTTTCCAGTTATCATTTCCAGATTGAGTTTGTTTTCAACACCCAAAGCTCTCGAGGTCTTTGTCTCCAATTTTATTTTTGTTTTTTACATTTTGAATTCTCTTTTTCAGTTTTGGGTTTGTCTTTCCTTTCCTGAACTGATGTATTTGTCCAATGTGTTCAATGTGTTTGTGTGCGTTTGTGTCTGTCTGTCTATGTGTCCACACCTTCATATTTTCACTTTAAAAATTGATTTCTCTGTTTCCGCTTGTCCGATCGATGCAAAATTTTAAACATCAGAGGAACTCCCGATGGAGAATGTTTTTATTGTTAACATTGTCGTCATGTGTCACATTGTTACATATTAAATTGAAGGGAAAAATTGAATATCTTTTTCTGAAACCACTCAACAAAAATAATTGAAACTTTGCATATGTTATCAACTCCCCATGGGGTATTTAGTGTGATACTGATGACGTCATCAGTGGTCTTATTCCAGCCATGATTGGTTTAATTGAAATCCTTCTCTGAAAAATCTGAAACTTCCTTTATCTGAGTATGACCAGACGTGAGTGAATAATTACATTTTTAATGTTCATAACACATTCTAAGAAACAATGTGATATAATAGGGTGCATGGATGATACGAGCATGTGGGCCATGATAGTAGTGCGCCATAATAGTGGGGTCTTCAGTTAATAATGGTAATTTTGTTCATGATGAACGTGCAAGGTGAGACTATGTGCTCTCCGAGTGATGTTCAAGTTTCAAAAGTGATTTATTGATGTTTTTGCTCCATTGTTAATTTGCAGAGAAAAAATTTGAAAAGTCTTCAAGTGTCAACTGTTCCTCGTCATTGGAAAAAGAAGTTTCTTTCGATCATCACCTGACAGAGACTTTTTGTCAGGATGTTGACAAGTTTTGGGGTGTGTCTACAAACAACAACAACTGCGACAGGTTTATCAATGTCTTGCAACAGGAGAGCCAAAGAAGTGAGAAGACAAACAATTTTGCTGTTTCCAACAAAGACTTCACTTCCTCATCATGTTTGAAAGGATGTGTTGAAATATGCACAGGTGAGACGTCATACAGGTGCACTGTGTGTCAGAAGGGATTTGCTTCTTCTTCATATCTGTTGACACATCAAACGTTGCACACCGGTGAGAAACTCCACAAGTGTTCGAAATGCAGGAAGGCTTTTTGTTCTTCATCAAATTTATATCGTCATCAAAAAATACATTCCGGGGATAAACCGCACAAATGCTCTGTTTGTAACAAGGCGTTTAATCAATCATCAAATTTACGTCAACATGAACGAGTATGTTCAAGGGACAAACCCTTAAAGTGTTCTCTGTGCTCGAAGGCCTTTTATTCGTCATCAGGTTTAAATTATCATGAAAATACACATTCTGGGTATAAACCCCACAAGTGTTCTGTGTGTAACAAGGCGTTTTATCAATCATCAAATTTACGTCAACATGAACGAGTATGTTCAAGGGACAAACCCTTAAAGTGTTCTCTGTGCTCGAAGGCCTTTTATTCGTCATCAGGTTTAAATTATCATCAAAAAACACATTCTGGGGATAAACCCCACAAGTGTTCTGTTTGCAACAAAACATTTTTTTCTTTATCAAATTTACATGACCATGAACGAATACATACGGGGTGTAAACCCTACAAGTGTTCTGTGTGTAACAAGGCGTTTAATCAATCATCAAGTTTACATAAACATGAACGAATACATTCCGGGGATAAACCCCACAAATGCTCTGTTTGTGATAAGGCGTTTTCTCAATCATCAACTTTATCTCGTCATCAAAAAATACACACGAAGATACAACAGAGGTGTGAATCCCGTGTTGTCAGGGAAATGACCAAATACCGGGATCTGGAAAATGAAGTCAAAATAATCTGGAAGTTGAAGAGTGTTGACATTGTGTCAGTGAAAGCTGTGGCAACTGGAGTGATGAAGAAGAACCTCTGTTACATCTTACAAAATATCCCTGGGAATGAATATTACTACAAACTAACTTGAATATTACCACAAACTGTCTAGGGTTCAGTGACGATCCTGAAAATATCCATCGGAACAAAACTCTGAGAACAAGAAAACTTCACAACTTGCTCGAACAAACATGACCCTTTCCCAAAATGGAGGTGGAGACACACACACTCACAAACACACAACCACATGAATACACTCAAACAATCACACAAATACACTCAAACACACACAATCATACCAACACACAATCACGTTATACATCTTTTTTACACAAACATAAACATACACACCTTTTATACTTTTTATAAGTATAGATTTTAAACTTGAACTGGAATCCTATTTTGTTTCTCAAACTTTGGGACATCTTGAATCCCATATCTGTTTGTTCTTCCTCTTGTCGGAAGTTCTTCACATCACCTGTCAGGATTTATTCTTTGCACGTGCTTATGATCAGGTGTGCAGGTGTGAACCATTAAATTGTTTGTTTTTCCCAATCATTTCAGCCTTCATCTTTGATAACTTTCCCATAATTTATTTTACCAAGTTACACCACTCATACACAGGTGCATCCTTGGAGATGAGTTTCAGCAACATACTGCAGTTGCGAAGGAGAAAATGCTCTCACATCGAGGGAAAAACTCAAGGAATCTCGTGAATATAGGGGGCTGTGTTTATTTATATAAAAAAACACATTGATAAACAAGAAAAAGAGCAATCAGAGGTCGCAGACCCTCACCAGAACTTGTTTTGTGTGGTGTTAGTGTACTTTTATGTGGTGTATTTTGTGTGACATTTGTGTGCTGGTGTGTGGCAGTTAGAACTACCACTTTATAACTGCTGGCAGTGATGACCGGGTTCCAAGAAGTCCCGCTTTGATGCAACCCCACTTTGATCGGACACCTGACCCTGACAATGAAGTGTTTTTTTGTTATTATTAATTATTAAATTGAATTTAGAAACTTGGTCCGCTCGGCCGGTGCCCACCGCTCGAGTACACAGTTTACCTTCACACGGTGGGTTTTCCTTGGCAGGAGACTTGGCGGAATAACCTAAAAGGGTTCAAACGAGACGAAGATAGGTTCGGAAGTAACGAGGTCGAGATTAGACAAGCCGCGAATCGTTCGTACTCAAGGAGTTAGTGTGCATCGATTGTTCTCGAAACAAATCGTTTGTCATTGATATCAAAGCAAACAATAAGTTTTCCGTTCCGGGGAGGAGAGATAATGGTCCATGACGTACAAACGGCAATTGTGAGCAAATAAATCTGATAAATATTTTCAAGTGTTTGTGGGTTTGTGCGTTATTCTTTCACTGCCGAACCGTAGCACCTGGAGGCACCATATTTTGGGTGTAGGTACTTCAGAATTCGTGCAAGGTTTGGGGATTCAAGCTACGCCCCCACCACCCTCCCCCCCTCCACACACACACACACACACCAAATCTCCACCCCACAAGGAAATTATCTGGGGCTGGGCCAATGCACACCAAATTTTGCATGTGTGCTGCAGGTACCCAGGGTCGTCATCGGCAAAACACTCCCTTTGCCCCACAGGGTAATTCTCTCCTTGTACGTGTGTTTGTTCGCCTGAAAAACAATAAACATCTCAAACAAGGAGCTGAGGTCATTTGGCCCATCATTGCCGTGGTGCACTCTCCGCTGAGTTTTTTTTGCAATAGCTTTAAACACCAGTCTTCCTGGGCCCGGTTGCGAGAAGCCCGAATAACTTAACCATTGGATAAGAGCGGTGGTTAATTTTAACCAGTGGTTAAAATTCGTAAGCCCTGGTTAACTATCCGAAGGTGAAACTACGGTTGGACGGCTTTCCGCTGGATAAGGTGTGGATAAACTTGATTGGTCGATGGCAATGTCCCACCATGCATTGCACTGTCTTCTCAACTTGGCTGCAGGTTGTGGCATGACCTAAATGGTCTCCCTTTCTAATAGAGCATGATCATAAAACTCACCCTGCCGCCTGCCAGGCACCTTCACTCCCAACCTTCTGTCATTGAACCTTTTCCCACATTTCATCTGGCGTCCATTTCCCCCATCTGGCCTCCAGCGCCATTCGCAAAGTCCTTCCTTGGCACACCTGAGCTCACAACCACATACAAAGCTTTCATCCGCAGCCTGATGGAGTACTGCTCTCCCCTCTGGGCTGGTGCCCCTGCCTCAGCTTCACGCTGTGGAAACCAAGGCTTTTCGGATCATTTGTGTCTCCCACCATGAGGCTGAGTCTTTGGGTCTCTCACTCTCACCGCAGGCACATCAGTGGTCTTTCTGTCTTCGACTGTCTCCTCTCTGGTCTTGCCCCCTTCTCCGTCTGTGCTCTGTCCCCCGATATTTCTACAAAGCGCTCAAGGTCCGCCAGCAACCCCCTTCTGGTAAAACTACCAAAATCACGAATCACTGCTCACCTTCACTTTTTCATTCCTCTTTTTATCCCGCCTCTGGAGAAAACTCCCACACTCTCTTCAATCGCACTCTTCCCTCCAGGTCTTCAAAACAGCCGTTCACCACCATCTCATGTCTTCCCCCATCCAACACCACAATCTTTTCTACCCCCGTTAATCCACCCCAAACCCACCTCCTTCAAATGCCCTGATTTCCTTCCTGAAAGTCCTCGTTGTGTCCATCTTGTTGCCCCCGTGTACTTCGTCCGTATCGTTTTTCTCCCCATCTCTGAACGGTGAAGAATCACTTGGAAAAACAATGAAGATTCTCTTCTCCGGATTCGGATCTTCACCAAGATCTGTCCACCAAGTTTGGTGTTCCAAGTTCGGTGCGAGAGTTTAGGAGGTGGAGAGTCCTCTTCCTTTGTGGTGGAGAGTTGATGTGAAAGGGGGAAGTGAATGTTAAAGTTGAAATGTACGTTGAGAGTGTTTAAAAGGGATTTTCCATCGGAAATTGAGGGGCGCAGCTACTCATCAGAGGCTCCTCCCCAGACAACAAAAGGCACACCTCTGTTTTATATTTTTGAAACACCATTTGTTAAAACAAGAATATCAACAGCTCAAAGTACAACACGTACTCACCGTACTCCGTACTCATCACCTGAGATGGTGGTGAACAGCTGTCTTGAAGACGAAGAATGAGATTTGAGAGAATGTGGAATGTCGGTCCACAGGTGGGAAAAGAGAGGAATACATGAGTAGAGGTGAGCAGTGATTCTGGAGAGAGTGGCTTGTGGATTGCGTGCGTCGTGCAGATACTTGGGGACAAATCACGGAGAGGGCAGAGGGTGCAAGACTAGAAATGAGGCAGAAGAAGGCAAGAGAGACCACCGACCTGTCGGCGGTGGCGAAGTGAAAGGTCCATAGATTCAGCTTCATCGCGAGAGTCCAATGATATCGAAGGCCTTTGTTTCCACGGTGTCAAGCAAAGCAAGACGTGAGGCAAGGGAGCCAGCCCAGAGGAGAAAGCCGTACTCCATGAATCTGCAGATGAAGGCCTTGGCAGAAGATAGGAGCTCAGGTGTGCCATGGAAGGACTTCGCACGATGGAGGATCCCCAGTCGTAGTCTGGCTTTGGAGGCCAATTTTGAAATGTGCCTTGTCCAAGAGAGATCATGGCTGAGAGTGAGATACAATCGTCTGAGTGAATGAACCTCTTGAAGAGGGTTGTTGAGAAGGGATATGGAAGGGTTTGCAGTGCGGTCCTTTCGGAGAGAGAGAATGAGTGTCATGGATTTATTAGGATTGAAAGACATATTCCAAGTGTTTGATCAGTTTGTGATATTGTCAAGGTCTGATGAGAGGGAAGAAGCTGCCACCTGTCTGTCAAGATGACAAGGGATGTCACGGCAGAGAATGGAGGCATCAGCAAAGAGATGAAGAGGATTTTCCAGAGATTCAGTGATATCATTGATGACGATAAGGAATAATATGGGGGCCTTGAACACTGCTTTGATGTTCTACAACCATGACAGGGAGAGCAGATAAAAGGGTTCTGTTGAGAGCCACACATTGACGACGAGGGTGGAGGAAGTCAGTTACCCATGAGTGGAGTTGGCCTTGGATTGCACAGACAGACAGTTTACATTTTGTATCTCACGGAAAGGTGGATCTGCATCCGGACCTGAACCAAAATTTAATCGGTTTGTTCATGTCACCGAACCAACTCATTCACCAAGTTTTGTCATAATTCATCCACAACTTTTTTGAGATATCGTGCTGTATATCAATTTTAGCAACACATATACCTTTAAACAATGGACATCTACCTATAAACAACATAGAATACCTATAAGCTTTAAACCATCAACATATTCCTCTCATTATCAATCAACATATACCTACAAACAATGGACATCCACCGATAAACAACATAGAATACCTATAAGCTTCAAACCATCAACATATTCCGATTATCAATCGACATATACCTAGAAACAATGGACATATACCTTGAAACAATGGACATATACCTTGAAACAACGGGCATATACCTGTAAAACTGTGAAACAAATAAATAATATAATACAAGATATACAAACCTGGTTGTTGCTGAACACTTGAACAAGAAAGTGGGCAAGTGGTTGTTTTTCTGGGGAGTTGATGCAACACTTGTGGTTGCTTTGAAAACAAAGGAAACTGTTTCCAGGTTTGTTGTTGTTGTTGTTTTTATTCGTTTTTCCTCTGTGCTGTTATTTTGTGGTTTTGTCCAAACTTGGACAAACACCGGAATCAATATCATGCACATCCCGTTGCAGATGGTGCGAGGAAAATGTGGAGCTTTGCAACTGATCATGACAACCTTTGTAAGTATTGTTTCATAATTCATCCAATCACAGCCGTAATCGAATCAGGGTGAGATCATGTCATGAGGAATATATATCTGTGAGATGATGAAGAAATGTTCAACAGTTTTTGAAATATCGCGGACACAAAGGGACATGGACGGATGATGGGACATGGAGGGATGATGGGACATGGAATGATGATGGGACATGGAGGGATGATGGGACATGGAGGGATGATGGGCATGGAGGGATGAAGGGACATGGAGGGATGATGGGACATGGAGGGATGATGGGACATGGAGGGATGATGGGACATGGGTGGATGATGGGACATGGAGGGATGATGGCCATGGAGGGATGAAGGGACACGAAGGGATGATGGGACAGGAGGAATGATCGGACATGGAGGGATAATGGGACATGCAGGGATGATGGGATATGGATCAATGATGGGACAGGGAGAGATGATGGGACATGGAGGGATGATGGGACATGGAGGGATGATGGGACATGGAGGGATGATGGGACATGGAGGGATGATGGGACATGGAGGGATGATGGGATATGGATCGATGATGGGACATGGAGGGATGATGGGACATGGATCGATGATGGGACATGGAGGGATGATGGGACATGGAGGGATGATGGGACATGGAGGGATGATGGGAAATGGAGGGATGAAGGGACATGGAGGGATGATGGGCATGGAGGGATGAAGGGACATGGAGGGATGATGGAACATGGAGGGATGATGGGATATGGATTGATGATGGGACATGGAGGGATGATGGGACATGGAGGGATGATGGGACATGAAAGGATGATGGGACATGGAGGGATGATGGGATATGGATCAATGATGGGACATGGAGGGATGATGGGACATGGAGTGATGATGGGACATGGAGGGATGATGGGACATGGAGGGATGATGGGACATGGAGTGATGATGGGACATGGAGGGATGAAGGGACATGGAGGGATGATGGGACATGGAGGGATGATGGGCATGGAGGGATGATGGGACATGGAGGAATGATGGGACTTGGAGGGGTGATGGGACATGGAGGGATCATGGGAAATGGGCGGATGATGGGACATGGGCGGATGATGGTACATGGAGGGATTATGGGACATGGAGGGATGATGGGACATGGAGGGATGAAGGGACATGGAGGGATGATGGGACATTGAGGGATGATGGGACATGGAGGGATAATGGAACATGGACGGATGATGGGACATGGAGGGATGATGGGACATGGAGGGATGATGGGACATGGAGGGATGATGCGCATGGAGGGATGATGGGACATGGAGGGATGATGGGACATGGAGGGATGATGGGACTTGGAGAGGTGATGGGACATGGAGGGATGATGGGACATGGAGGGATGATGGGACATCGAGGGAGATTGGGACATGGGCGGATGATGGGACATGGAGGGATGATGGGTATGGAGGGATGAAGGGAAATGGATGGACAATGGGACATGGAGGGATGATGGGACATGGAGGGATGTTGGGACATGGAGGGATGATGGGCATGGAGGGATGATGGGACATGGAGGGATGATGGGACATGGAGGGATGATGGGACATGGAGGGATGATGGGCATGGAGGGTGATGGGACATGGAGGGATGATGGGACATGGAAGGATGATGGGACATGGAGGGATGATGGGACATGGGCGGATGATGGGACATGGAGGGATGATGTTACATGGAGGGATGATGGGCATGGAGGGATGATGGGACATGGAGGGATGATGGGCATGGAGGGATGATGGGACATGGAGGGATGACGGGACTTGGAGGGTGATGGGACATGGAGGGATGATGGGACATGGAGGTATGATGGGCATGGAGGGATGATGGGACATGGAGGGATGATGGGCATGGAGGGATGATGGGACATGGAGGGATGATGGGACATGGAGGGATGACGGGACTTGGAGGGTGATGGGACATGGAGGGATGATGGGACATGGGGGGATGATGGGCATGGAGGGATGATGGGACATGGAGGGAAGATGGGACTTGGAGGGTGATGGGACATGGAGGGATGATGGGACATGGAGGAATGATGGGACATGGGTGGATGATGGGACATGGAGGGATGATGGGACATGGAGGGATGACGGGACTTGGAGGGTGATGGGAAATGGAGGGATGATGGGACATGGAGGGATGATGGGACATGGAGGGATGATGGGACATGGAGGGATGATGGGACTTGGAGGGGTGATGGGACCTGGAGGAATGATGGGACATGGAGGGATGATGGGATATGTGTGGATGATGGGACATGGAGGGATGATGGGACATGGAGGGATGATGGGACATGGAGGGATGATGCGCATGGAGGGATGATGGGACATGGAGGGATGATGGGACATGGAGGGATGATGGGACTTGGAGAGGTGATGGGACATGGAGGCTGATGGGACATGGAGGGATGATGGGACATGGAGGGATGATTGGGACATGGGAGGATGGGACATGGAGGATGATGGGACATGGAGGGATGAATGGGAAATGGATGGAAGGGACATGGAGGGATGATGGGACATGGATGATGGGACATGGAGGGATGATGGGACATGGAGGGATGATGGGACATGGAGGGATGATGGGACATGGAGGGATGATGGGCATGGAGGGATGATGGGACATGGAGGGATGATGGGACATGGAAGGATGATGGGACATGGAGGATGATGGGACATGGGCTAGGATGATGGGACATGGATGGATGGGATGATGTTGATGGACATGGAGGGATGATGGGACATGGAGGGATGATGGGACATGGAGGGATGATGGGACATGGAGGGATGATGGGGGAGGGATGGGACATGGAGGGATGACGGGACTTGGAGGGTGATGGGACATGGAGGGATGATGGGACATGGAGGTATGATGGGCATGGAGGGATGATGGGACATGGAGGGATGTTGGGACATGGAGGGATGATGGGTATGGAGGGATGATGGGACATGGAAGGATGATGGGACTTGGAGGGTGATGGGACATGGAGGGATGATGGGACCATGGGGGATGATGGGGCATGGAGGGATGATGGGACATGGAGGGAAGATGGGACTTGGAGGGTGATGGGACATGGAGGGATGATGGGACATGGAGGAATGATGGGACATGGGTGGATGATGGGACATGGAGGGATGATGGGACATGGAGGGATGACGGGACTTGGAGGGTGATGGGAAATGGAGGGATGATGGGACATGGAGGGATGATGGGACATGGAGGGATGATGGGACATGGAGGGATGATGGGACTTGGAGGGGTGATGGGACATGGAGGGATGATGGGACATGGAGGGATGATGGGATATGGGTGGATGATGGGACATGGAGGGATGATGGGACATGGAGGTATGATGGGACATGGAGGGATGATGGGCATGGAGGGATGATGGGACGAGGAGGGATGATGGGACATGGATGGATGATGGGACAAGGAGTGATGATGGGACACGGAGGGATGATGGGATAGAGAGGCATGATGGGACACGGAGGGATGATGGGCATGGAGTGTTGATGGGACATGGAGGGATGATGGGACAAGGAGGGATGATGGGACATGGATGGATGATGGGACAAGAGTGATGGTGGGACACGGAGGGATGATGGGACAGGGAGGCATGATGGGACACGGAGGGATGTTGGGCATGGAGTGATGATGGGCATGGATGGATGATGGGACAAGGAGGGATGATGGGACACAGAGGGATGATGGGACATGGAGGGATGATGGGCATGTAGGGATGATGGGACATGGACGGATGAAGGGAGATGGAGGGATGAAGGGACATGGATGGATGAAGGGACATGGAGGGATGAAGGGACATGGAGGGATGATGGGACAAGGAGGGATGATGGGACATGGATGGATGATGGGACAAGGAGTGATGATGGGACACGGAGGGATGATGGGACACAGAGGGATGATGGGACATGGAGGGATGATGGGTATGGAAGGATGAAGGGACATGGAGGGATGATAGGGCATGGAGGGATGATGGGACAAGGAGGGATGATGGGACATGGATGGATGATGGGACAAGGAGGGATGATGGGACACGGAAGGATGATGGGACAGGGAGGCATGATGGGACACGGAGGGATGATGGGCATGGAGGGATGATGGGACATGGAGGAATGATGGGCATGGAGGGATTAAGGGACATGGAGGGATGATGGGCATGGAGGGATGAAGGGACATGGAGGGATGATGGGACGAGGAGGGATGATGGGACATGGATGGATGATGGGACAAGGAGTGATGATGGGACACGGAGGGATGATGGGACAGGGAGGAATGATGGGACACGGAGGGATGATGGGCATGGAATGTTGATGGGACATGAAGGGATGATGGGACAAGGAGGGATGATGGGACATGGATGGATGATGGGACAAGAGTGATGATGGGACACGGAGGGATGATGGGACACGGAGGGATGATGGGCATGGAGGGATGATGGGACATGGAGGGATGATGGGACAAGGAGGGATGATGGGACATGGAAGGATGATGGGACAAGGAGGGATGATGGGACAAGGAGGGATGATGGGACACGGAGGGATGATGGGACATGGAGGGATGATGGGCATGGAGGGATGATGGGACATGGACGGATGAAGGGACATGGAGGGATGAAGGGACATGGATGGATGAAGGGACATGGAGGGATGAAGGGACATGGAGGGATGATGGGACAAGGAGGGATGATGGGACATGGATGGATGATGGGACAAGGAGTGATGATGGGACACGGAGGGATGATGGGACACGGAGGGATGATGGGACATGGAGGGATGATGGGCATGGAAGGATGAAGGGACATGGAGGGATGATAGGGCATGGAGGGATGATGGGACAAGGAGGGATGATGGGACATGGAAGGATGATGGGACAAGGAGGGATGATGGGACACGGGAGGATGATGGGACACGGAGGGATGATGGGCATGGAGGGATGATGGGACATGGAGGAATGATGGGCATGGAGGGATTAAGGGACATGGAGGGATGATGGGCATGGAGGGATGAAGGGACATGGAGGGATGATGGGACGAGGAGGGATGATGGGACATGGATGGATGATTGGACAAGGAGTGATGATGGGACACGGAGGGATGATGGGACAGGGAGGAACGATGGGACACGGAGGGATGATGGGCATGGAGTGTTGATGGGACATGAAGGGATGATGGGACAAGGAGGGATGATGGGACATGGATGGATGATGGGACAAGAGTGATGATGGGACACGGAGGGATGATGGGACAGGGAGGCATGATGGGACACGGAGGGATGTTGGGCATGGAGGGATGATGGGATATGGAGGGATGATGGGACAAGGAGGGATGATGGGACATGGATGGATGATGGGACAAGGAGGGATGATGGGACAAGGAGGGATGATGGGACACGGAGGGATGATGGGACATGGAGGGATGATGGGCATGGAGGGATGATGGGACATGGACGGATGAAGGGACATGGAGGGATGAAGGAACATTGATGGATGAAGGGACATGGAGGGATGAAGGGACATGGAGGGATGATGGGACAAGGAGGGATGATGGGACATGGATGGATGATGGGACAAGGAGTGATGATGGGACACGGAGGGATGATGGGACACGGAGGGATGATGGGACATGGAGGGATGATGGGCATGGAGGGATGAAGGGACATGGAGGGATGATAGGGCATGGAGGGATGATGGGACAAGGAGGGATGATGGGACATGGATGGATGATGGGACAAGGAGGGATGATGGGACACGGAAGGATGATGGGACAGGGAGGCATGATGGGACACGGAGGGATGATGGGCATGGAGGGATGATGGGACAAGGAGGGATGATGGGACATGGATGGATGATGGGACAAGGAGGGATGATGGGACACGGAGGGATGATGGGACATGGAGGAATGATGGGCATGGAGGGATGATGGGACATGGAGGGATGATGGGCATGGAGGGATGAAGGGACACGGAAGGATGATGGGACACCGTGGGATGATGGGACACGGAGGGATGATGGGACACGGATGGATGAAGGGACATGGAGGGATGATGGGGCATGGAGGGATGATGGGGCATGGAGGGATGATGGGACATAGGCAGATGATGGGACATGGGCGGATGATGGGACATGGAGGGATGATGGGACACGGGAGGATGATGGGACACGGAGGGATGATGGGCATGGAGGGATGATGGGACATGGAGGAATGATGGGCATGGAGGGATTAAGGGACATGGAGGGATGATGGGCATGGATGGATGATTGGACAAGGAGTGATGATGGGACACGGAGGGATGATGGGACAGGGAGGAACGATGGGACACGGAGGGATGATGGGCATGGAGTGTTGATGGGACATGAAGGGATGATGGGACAAGGAGGGATAATGGGACATGGATGGATGATGGGACAAGAGTGATGATGGGACACGGAGGGATGATGGGACAGGGAGGCATGATGGGACACGGAGGGATGTTGGGCATGGAGGGATGATGGGATATGGAGGGATGATGGGACAAGGAGGGATGATGGGACATGGATGGATGGGACAAGGAGGGATGATGGGACAAGGAGGGATGATGGGACACGGAGGGATGATGGGACATGGAGGGATGATGGGCATGGAGGGATGATGGGACACGGAGGGATGATGGGACATGGAGGGATGATGGGCATGGAGGGATGATGGGACATGGACGGATGAAGGGACATGGAGGGATGAAGGAACATTGATGGATGAAGGGACATGGAGGGATGGAGGGATGATGGGACAAGGAGGGATGATGGGACATGGATGGATGATGGGACAAGGAGTGATGATGGGACACGGAGGGATGATGGGACACGGAGGGATGATGGGACATGGAGGGATGATGGGCATGGAGGGATGAAGGGACATGGAGGGATGATGGGACATGGAGGGATGATGGGACATGGAGGGATGATGGGCATGGAGGGATGATGGGACATGGACGGATGAAGGGACATGGAGGGATGAATGGGACATGGATGGATGAAGGGACATGGAGGGATGATGATGGGACATGGAGGATGATGGGACAGGAGGGATGATGGGACATGGAGGGATGATGGGACATGGAGGGATGATGGGACATGGGGATGATGGGACACGGAGGGATGATGGGACATGGAGGGATGATGGGACATGGAGGGATGATGGGACATGGAAGGGATGATGGGACATGGAGGGATGATGGGACATGGAGGGATGATGGGACATGGGACAAGGAGGGATGATGGGACATGGAGGATGATGGGACAGGGATGATGGGACACGGGATGGGATGATGGGACATGGAGGAATGATGGGCATGGAGGGATTAAGGGACATGGAGTAATGATGGGCATGGAGGGATGAAGGGACATGGAGGGATGATGGGACGAGGAGGGATGATGGGACATGGATGGATGATGGGACAAGGAGTGATGATGGGACACGGAGGGATGATGGGACAGGGAGGAACGATGGGACACGGAGGGATGATGGGCATGGAGTGTTGATGGGACATGAAGGGATGATGGGACAAGGAGGGATGATGGGACATGGATGGATGATGGGACAAGAGTGATGATGGGACACGGAGGGATGATGGGACAGGGAGGCATGATGGGACACGGAGGGATGTTGGGCATGGAGGGATGATGGGATATGGAGGGATGATGGGACAAGGAGGGATGATGGGACATGGATGGATGATGGGACAAGGAGGGATGATGGGACAAGGAGGGATGATGGGACACGGAGGGATGATGGGACATGGAGGGATGATGGGCATGGAGGGATGATGGGACATGGACGGATGAAGGGACATGGAGGGATGAAGGAACATGGATGGATGAAGGGACATGGAGGATGATGGGACATGGAGAGATGATGGGACATGGAGGGATGATGGGACATGGAGGGACGATGGGAAATGGATCGATGATGGGACATGGAGGGATGATGGGACATGGAGGATGATGGGATATGGATCAATGATGGGACAGGGAGAGATGATGGGACATGGAGGGATGATAGGGCATGGAGGGATGATGGGACAAGGAGAGATGATGGGACAGGGAGGCATGATGGGACACGGAGGGATGATGGGCATGGAGGGATGATGGGACATGGAGGAATGATGGGCATGGAGGGATTAAGGGACATGGAGGGATGATGGGCATGGAGGGATGAAGGGACATGGAGGGATGATGGGACGAGGAGGGATGATGGGACATGGAGGGATAATGGGATATGGAGGGATGATGGGACATGGAGGGATGATGGGACAGGGAGGCATGATGGGACACGGAGGGATGATGGGCATGGAGTGTTGATGGGACATGGAGGGATGATGGGACAAGGAGGGATGATGGGACACGGAGGGATGATGGGACAGGGAGGCATGATGGGACACGGAGGGATGTTGGGCATGGAGGGATGATGGGACATGGAGGGATGATGGGACAAGGAGGGATGATGGGACATGGATGGATGATGGGACAAGGAGGGATGATGGGACATGGAGGGATGATGGGCATGGAGGGATGATGGGACATGGATGGATGATGGGACATGGAGGGATGATGGGTTATGGATCGATGATGGGACATGGAGGGATGATGGGACATGGAGGGATGATGGGACATGGAGTGATGATGGGACGTGGAGGGATGATGGGACATGGAGGGATGATGGCACATGGAGGGATGATGGGACATGGAGGGATGATGGGCATGGAGGGATGAAGGGACATGGAGGGATGACGGGACTTGGATGGTGATGGGACATGGAGGGATGATGGGCATGGAGGGATGAAGGGACATGATGGGATATGGATCGACGATGGGACATGGAGGGATGATGGGACATGGAGTGATGATGGGACATGGAGGGATGAAGGGACATGGAGGGATGATGGGACATGGAGGGATGATGGGCATGGAGGGATGATGGGACTTGGAGGGGTGATGGGACATGGAGGGATCATGGGAAATGGGCGGATGATGGGACATGGGTGGATGATGGGACATGGAGGGATTATGGGACATGGAGGGATGATGGGACATGGAGGGATGATGGGACATGGAGGGATAATGGAACAGGACGGATGATGGGACATGGAGGGATGATGGGACATGGAGGGATGATGGGACATGGAGGGATGATGCGCATGGAGGGATGATGGGACATGGAGGGATGATGGGACATGGAGGGATGATGGGACATGGAGGGATGATGGGACTTGGAGAGGTGATGGGACATGGAGGGATGATGGGACATGGAGGGATGATGGGACATCGAGGGATGATGGGACATGGGCGGATGATGGGACATGGAGGGATGATGGGCATGGAGGGATGAAGGGACATGGATGGATGATGGGACATGGGTGGATGATGGGACATGGAGGGATGATGGGACATGGAGGGATGATGGGACATGGAGGGATGATGGGACATGGAGGGATGATGGGACATGGAGGGATGATGGGACATGGAGGGATGATGGGACATGGAGGGATGATGGGCATGGAGGGAAGATGGGACATGGAAGGATGATGGGACATGGAGGGATGATGGGACATGGGCGGATGATGGGACATGGAGGGATGATGGGCATGGAGGGATGAAGGGACATGGAGGGATGATGGGACATGGAGGGATGATGGGACATGGAGGGATGATGGGACATGGAGGGATGATGGGAAATGGAGGGATGATGGGACATGGAGGGATGATGGGCATGGAGGGATGAAGGGACATGGAGGGATCATGGGACATGGAGGGATGATGGGACATGGAGAGATGATGGGATACAAATCAATGATGGGACATGGAGGGATGACGGGATATGGAGGGATGATGGGATATGGATCAATGATGGGACATGGAGGGATGATGGGACATGGAGTGATGATGGGACATGGAGGGATCATGGGACATGGAGGGATGATGGGCATGGAAGGATGATGGGACATGGAGGAATGATGGGCATGGAGGGAGGATGGGACATGGAGGGATGATGGGCATGGAGGGATGATGGGACATGGAGGGATGACGGGACATGGAGGGATGATGGGACACGGATGGATGATGGGACTTGGAGGGTGATGGGACATGGAGGGATGATGGGACATGGAGGGATGATGGGACTTGGAGGGGTGATGGGACATGGAGGGATGATGGGACATGGAGGGATGATGGGAACATGGGTGGATGATGGGACATGGAGGGATGATGGGACATGGAGGTATGATGGGACATGGAGGGATGATGGGCATGGAGGGATGAAGGGACATGGAGGGATGATGGGACGAGGAGGGATGATGGGACATGGATGGATGATGGGACAAGGAGTGATGATGGGACACGGAGGGATGATGGGACAGGGAGGAACGATGGGACACGGAGGGATGATGGGCATGGAGTGTTGATGGGACATGGAGGGATGATGGGACAAGGAGGGATGATGGGACATGGATGGATGATGGGACAAGAGTGATGATGGGACACGGAGGGATGATGGGACATGGAGGGATGATGGGACAAGGAGGGATGATGGGACATGGATGGATGATGGGACAAGGAGGGATGATGGGACATGGATGGATGATGGGACATGGAGGGATGATGGGACAAGGAGGGATGATGGGACATGGATGGATGATGGGACAAGGAGGGATGATGGGACAAGGAGGGATGATGGGACACGGAGGGATGATGGGACATGGAGGGATGATGGGCATGGAGGGATGATGGGACATGGACGGATGAAGGGACATGGAGGGATGAAGGGACATGGATGGATGAAGGGACATGGAGGGATGAAGGGACATGGAGGGATGATGGGACAAGGAGGGATGATGGGACATGGATGGATGATGGGACAAGGAGTGATGATGGGACACGGAGGGATGATGGGACACGGAGGGATGATGGGACATGGAGGGATGATGGGCATGGAGGGATGAAGGGACATGGAGGGATGATAGGGCATGGAGGGATGATGGGACAAGGAGGGATGATGGGACATGGATGGATGATGGGACAAGGAGGGATGATGGGACACGGAAGGATGATGGGACAGGGAGGCATGATGGGACACGGAGGGATGAAGGGACATGGAGGGATGATGGGACGAGGAGGGATGATGGGACATGGATGGATGATGGGACAAGGAGTGATGATGGGCCACGGAGGGATGATGGGACAGGGAGGCATGATTGGACATAGAGGGATGATGGGCATGGAGTGTTGATGGGACATGGAGGGATGATGGGACAAGGAGGGATGATGGGACGAGGAGGGATGATGGGACACGGAGGGATGATGGGACACGGAGGGATGAATGGCCATGGAGGGATGATGGGACATGGAGGATGATGGGCATGGAGGGATGGATGGGACATGGAGGGATGATGGGACATGGAGGGATGATGGGACATGGAGGGATGACATGGGACATGGAGGGATGATGGGACATGGAGGGATGATGGGACTTGGAGGGGTGATGGGACATGGAGGGATGATGGGACTTGGAGGGGTGATGGGACATGGAGGGATGATGGGACATGGAGGGATGATGGAACATGGGTGGATGATGGGACATGGAGGGATGATGGGACATGGAGGTATGATGGGACATGGAGGGATGATGGGCATGGAGGGATGAAGGGACATGGAGGGATGATGGGACGAGGAGGGATGATGGGACATGGATGGATGATGGGACAAGGAGTGATGATGGGACACGGAGGGATGATGGGACAGGGAGGCATGATGGGACACGGAGGGATGATGGGCATGGAGTGTTGATGGGACATGGAGGGATGATGGGACAAGGAGGGATGATGGGACATGGATGGATGATGGGACAAGAGTGATGATGGGACACGGAGGGATGATGGGACAAGAGTGATGATGGGACACGGAGGGATGATGGGACAGGGAGGCATGATGGGACACGGAGGGATGTTGGGCATGGAGGGATGATGGGACATGGAGGGATGATGGGACAAGGAGGGATGATGGGACATGGATGGATGATGGGACAAGGAGGGATGATGGGACATGGATGGATGATGGGACAAGGAGGGATGATGGGACATGGAGGGATGATGGGCATGGAGGGATGATGGGACATGGACGGATGAAGGGACATGGAGGAATGAAGGGACATGGATGGATGAAGGGACATGGAGGGATGAAGGGACATGGAGGGATGATGGGACAAGGAGGGATGATGGGACATGGATGGATGATGGGACAAGGAGTGATGATGGGACACGGAGGGATGATGGGACACGGAGGGATGATGGGCATGGAGGGATGATGGGACATGGAGGGATGATAGGGAATGGAGGGATGATGGGACAAGGAGGAATGATGGGACATGGATGGATGATGGGACAAGGAGGGATGATGGGACTTGGAGAGGTGATGGGACATGGAGGGATGATGGGACATCGAGGGATGATGGGACCTCGAGGGATGATGGGACATGGGTGGATGATGGGACATGGAGGGATGATGGGCATGGAGGGATGAAGGGACATGGAGGGATGATGGGATGAGGAGGGATGATGGGACATGGATGGATGATGGGACAAGGAGTGATAATGGGACACGGAGGGATGATGGGACAGGGAGGCACGATGGGACACGGAGGGATGATGGGCATGGAGTGTTGATGGGACATGGAGGGATGATGGGACATGGATGGATGATGGGACAAGAGTGATGATGGGACACGGAGGGATGATGGGACAAGTGATGATGGGACACGGAGGGATGATGGGACAGGGAGGCATGATGGGACACGGAGGGATGGTGGGCATGGAGGGATGATGGGACATGGAGAGATGATGGGACAAGGAGGGATGATGGGACATGGATGGATGATGGGACAAGGAGGGATGATGGGACAAGGAGGGATGATGGGACATGATGATGGGATGATGGGACATGGACGGATGAAGGGACATGGAGGGATGAAGGGACATGGATGGATGAAGGGACATGGAGGGATGAAGGGACATGGAGGGATGATGGGACAAGGAGGGATGATGGGACATGGATGGATGATGGGACAAGGAGTGATGATGGGACACGGAGGGATGATGGGACACGGAGGGATGATGGGACATGGAGGGATGATGGGCATGGAGGGATGATAGGGCATGGAGGGATGATGGGACAAGGAGAGATGATGGGACACGGAAGGATGATGGGACAGGGAGGCATGATGGGACACGGAGGGATGATGGGCATGGAGGGATGATGGGACATGGAGGAATGATGGGCATGGAGGGATTAAGGGACATGGAAGGATGATGGGCATGGAGGGATGAAGGGACATGGAGGGATGATGGGACGAGGAGGGATGATGGGACATGGATGGATGATGGGACAAGGAGTGATGATGGGACACGGAGGGATGATGGGACAGGGAGGCATGATGGGACACGGAGGGATGATGGGCATGGAGTGTTGATGGGACATGGAGGGATGATGGGACAAGGAGGGATGATGGGACACGGAGGGATGATGGGACAGGGAGGCATGATGGGACACGGAGGGATGTTGGGCATGGAGGGATGATGGGACATGGAGGGATGATGGGACAAGGAGGGATGATGGGACATGGATGGATGATGGGACAAGGAGGGATGATGGGACATGGAGGGATGATGGGACACGAAGGGATGATGGGACACGGAGGGATGATGGGCATGGAGGGATGATGGGTTATGGATCGATGATGGGACATGGAGGGATGATGGGACATGGAGGGATGATGGGATATGCATCGATGATGGGACATGGAGAGATGATGGGACATGGAGGGATGATGGGACATGGAGGGATGATGGGATATGGATTGATGATGGGACAAGGAGAGATGATGGGCATGGAGGGATGATGGGACACGTAGGGATGATGGGACACGGAGGGATGATGGGACACGGAGGGATGATGGGCATGGAGGGATGATGGGACAAGGAGGGATGATGGGACATGGATGGATGATGGGACATGGAGGGATGATGGGACATGGAGCGATAATGGGACATGGTGGGATGATGGGACACAGATGGATGATGGGACACAGAGGGATGATGGGACATGGACGGATGATGGGACATGGAGGGATGATGGGACACGGAGGGATGATGGGACATGGAGGGATGATGGACATGGAGGGAGAATGGCATGGAGGGATGATGGGACACGGAGGGATGATGGGACATATGGAGGGATGATTTAACATGGAGGGATGATGGGACGAGGAGGGATGATGGGACATGCAGGGATGATGGGACGAGGAGGGATGATGGACATGGAGGGATGATGGGACATCGAGGGATGATGGGACATGGAGGGATGATGGGACATGGAGGGATGATGGGCATGGAGGGATGATGGGACATGGAGGGATGAAGGGAGATGGAGGCATGATGGGACACGGAGGGATGATGGGACACCGAGGGATGATGGGACACGGATGGATGATGGGACACGGAGGGATGATGGGATACGGAGGGATGATGGGACATGGAGGGATGATGGGACATGGACGGATGACAGGACATGGAGGGATGATGGGACATGGAGGGATGATGGGACTTGGATGGTGATGGGACATGGAGGGATGATGGGCATGGAGAGATGAAGGGACATGGAGGGATGATGGGATATGGATCGACGATGGGACATGGAGGGATGATGGGACATCGAGTGATGATGGGACATGGAGGGATGAAGGGACATGGAGGGATGATGGGACATGGAGGGATGATGGGACATGATGGGCATGGAGGGATGATGGGACTTGGAGGGGTGATGGGACATGGAGGGATCATGGGAAATGGGCGGATGATGGGACATGTGTGGATGATGGGACATGGAGGGATTATGGGACATGGAGGGATGATGGGACATGGAGGGATGAAGGGACATGGAGGGATGATGGGACATGGAGGGATAATGGAACAGGATGGATGATGGGACATGGAGGGATGATGGGACATGGAGGGATGATGCGCATGGAGGGATGATGGGACATTGAGGGATGATGGGACATGGAGGGATGATGGGACATGGAGGGATGATGGGACTAGGAGAGGTGATGGGACATGGAGGGATGATGGGACATGGAGGGATGATGGGACATCGAGGGATGATGGGACATGGAGGGATGATGGGAAATGGAGGGATGATGGGTATGGAGGGATGAAGGGACATGGATGGATGATGGGACATGGAGGGATGATGGGACATGGAGGGATGATGGGCATGGAGGGATGATGGGACATGGAGGGATGATGGGACATGGAGGGATGATGGGCATGGAGGGATGATGGGACATGGAGGGATGATAGGCATGGAGGGTCATGGGACATGGAGGGATGATGGGACATGGAAGGATGATGGGACATGGAGGGATGATGGGACATGGGCGGATGATGGGACATGGAGGGATGATGGGCATGGAGGAAGGATGGGACATGGAGGGATGATGGGACTTGGAGGGTGATGGGACATGGAGGGATGATGGGACATGGAGGGATGATGGGACATGGAGGGATGAAGGGACATGGAGGGATGAAGGGACATGGAGGGATGATGGGACATGGAGGGATGATGGGATATGGATTGATGATGGGACATGGAGGGATGATGGCACATGGAGGGATGATGGGATATGGATCAATGATGGGACATGGAGGGATGATGGGACATGGAGGGATGATGGGATATGGAGGGATGTTGGGACATGGAGGGATGATGGGCATGGAGGGATGATGGGACATGGAGGAATGATGGGCATGGAGGGATGATGGGACATGGAGGGAAGATGGGCATGGAGGGATGATGGGACATGGAGGGATGACAGGACATGGAGGGATGACGGGACTTGGAGGATGATGGGACATGGAGGGTGATGGGATATGGAGGGATGATGGGACATGGAGGGATGATGGGACTTGGAGGGGTGATGGGACATGGAGGGATGATGGGATATGGAGGGATGATGGGACATGGAGGGATGATGGGCATGGAGGGATGAGGGGAGATGGATGGATGATGGGCATGGAGGGATGATGGGACATAGAGGGATGATGGGCATGGAGGGATGATGGGACATGGAGGGATGATGGGACATGGAGGGATGATGGGACATGGAGGGATGACGGGACTTGGAGGGTGATGGGACATGGAGGGATGATGGGACATGGAGGGATGATGGGACTTGGAGGGGTGATGGGACATGGAGGGATGATGGGACATGGAGGGATGATGGGACATGGGTGGATGATGGGACATGGAGGGATGATGGGACATGGAGGTATGATGGGACATGGAGGGATGATGGGCATGGAGGGATGATGGGCATGGAGGGATGAAGGGACATGGAGGGATGAGGAGGGATGATGGGACATGGATGGATGATGGGACAAGGAGTGATAATGGGACACGGAGGGATGATGGGACAGGGAGGCACGATGGGACACGGAGGGATGATAAGCATGGAGTGTTGATGGGACATGGAGGGATGATGGGACAAGGAGGGATGATGGGACATGGATGGATGATGGGACAAGAGTGATGATGGGACACGGAGGGATGATGGGACAAGAGTGATGATGGGACACGGAGGGATGATGGGACAGGGAGGCATGATGGGACACGGAGGGATGTTGGGCATGGAGGGATGATGGGACATGGAGAGATGATGGGACAAGGAGGGATGATGGGACATGGATGGATGATGGTACAAGGAGGGATGATGGGACAAGGAGGGATGATGGGACAAGGAGGGATGATGGGACATGGAGGGATGATGGGCATCGAGGGATGATGGGACATGGACGGATGAAGGGACATGGAGGGATGAAGGGACATGGATGGATGAAGGGACATGGAGGGATGAAGGGACATGGAGGGATGATGGGACAAGGAGGGATGATGGGACATGGATGGATGATGGGACAAGGAGTGATGATGGGACACGGAGGGATGATGGGACACGGAGGGATGATGGGACATGGAGGGATGATGGGCATGGAGGGATGAAGGGACATGGAGGGATGATAGGGCATGGAGGGATGATGGGACAAGGAGGGATGATGGGACACGGAAGGATGATGGGACAGGGAGGCATGATGGGACACGGAGGGATGATGGGCATGGAGGGAAGATGGGACATGGAGGAATGATGGGCATGGAGGGATTAAGGGACATGGAGGGATGATGGGCATGGAGGGATGAAGGGACATGGAGGGATGATGGGACGAGGAGGGATGATGGGACATGGATGGATGATGGGACAAGGAGTGATGATGGGACACGGAGGGATGATGGGACAGGGAGGCATGATGGGACACGGAGGGATGATGGGCATGGAGTGTTGATGGGACATGGAGGGATGATGGGACAAGGAGGGATGATGGGACACGGAGGGATGATGGGACAGGGAGGCATGATGGGACACGGAGGGATGTTGGGCATGGAGGGATGATGGGACATGGAGGGATAATGGGACAAGGAGGGATGATGGGACATGGATGGATGATGGGACAAGGAGGGATGATGGGACAAGGAGGGATGATGGGACACGGAGGGATGATGGGATATGGAGGGATGAAGGGACATGGAGGGATGATGGGACAAGGAGGGATGATGGGACATGGATGGATGATGGGACAAGGAGTGATGATGGGACACGGAGGGATGATGGGACACGGAGGGATGATGGGACATGGAGGGATGATGGGCATGGAGGGATGAAGGGACACGGAGGGATGATGGGCATGGAGGGATGATGGGACATGGAGGGATGATGGGACAAGGAGGGATGATGGGACATGGATGGATGATGGGACAAGGAGGGATGATGGGACACGGTGGGATGATGGGACATGGAGAGATGATGGGACATGGAGGGATGATGGGACATGGAGGGATGATGGGATATGGATTGTTGATGGGACAAGGAGAGATGATGGGCATGGAGGGATGATGGGACACGAAGGGATGATGGGACACTGAGGGATGATGGGCATGGAGGGATGATGGGACAAGGAGGGATGATGGGTTCTGGATCGATGATGGGACATGGAGGGATGATGGGACATGGAGGGATGATGGGATATGCATCGATGATGGGACATGGAGAGATGATGGGACATGGAGGGATGATGGGACATGGAGGGATGATGGGATATGGATTGATGATGGGACAAGGAGAGATGATGGGCATGGAGGGATGATGGGACACACGAAGGATGATGGGACACTTGGAGGGATGATGGGACATGGAGGGATGATGGGACATGGAGGGATGATGGGACATGGAGGGATGATGGGACACGGATGGGGATGATGGGACATGGAGGGATGATGGGACATGGAGGGGATGATGGGACACGGTGGATGATGGGACACATGGAGGGATGATGGGACACAGAGGGATGATGGGACATGGAGGGATGATGTTACATGGACGGATGATGGGCATGGAGGGATGATGGGACACGATGATGGGACATGGGCGGATGGAGGGACATGATGGACATGGAGGGAATGGACGAGGAGAGGGATGGAGGGATGATGGGACACTTGAGGGATGATGGGACATGACATGGGAGGGATGATGGGACATGGAGGGATGATGGGACATCAGGGATGATGGGACATGGAGGGATGATGGGACATGGAGGGATGATGGGACATGGAGGGATGATGGGACATGGAGGGATGATGGGACATGGGAGGGATGATGGGACATGGAGGGGATGATGGGACATGGATGGATGGGACATCGAGGGATGATGGGACATGGAGCGATGATGGGACATGGAGGGATGATGGGCATACGATGATGGGACATGGAGATGGGAGGCATGATGGGACATGGAGGGATGATGGGACACCGACGGATGATGGGACACGGATGGATGATGGCATACGGAGGGATGATGGGACACGGAGGGATGATGGGACATGGAGGGATGATGGGACATGGACGGATGACAGGACATGGAGGGATGATGGGAAATGGAGGGATGATGGGCATGGAGGGATGATGGGAAATGGAGGGATGAAGGGACATGGAGGGATGATGTGACATGGACGGGTGATGGGACATGGATGGATGATGTGACATGGACGGATGATGGGTCATGGACGGATGATGGGACATGGACGGATAATGGGACATGGACGGATGATGTGACATGGATGGATGATGTGACATCGACGGATGATGGGACATGGACAGATGATGTGTCGGTCGCTCGGTTAGATGGAGCTCATTTTAATGCCCCTCGTTTCCGACGTTGTCGGAGGGGTGGGGAACAATAAGTACAGGTGTGTGAGTGTCTATAATAGTACAGGTGTATGCGTCTCTATCGTAGTACAGGTGTGTGGTTCTCTATAATAGTACAGGTGTGTGGGTCTCTTTCATCGTACAGGTGTATGGGTCTCTATAGTAGTACAGGTGTGTGGGTCTCCATAATAGTACAGGTGTGTGGGTGTCTATAATAGTACAGGTGTGTGGGTGTCGATAATAGTCCAGGTGTCTGGGTGTCTATAATAGTACAGGTGTGTGGGTGTCTATAATAGTACAGGTGTGTGGGTGTCTATAATAGTACAGTTGTATGGGTCTCTATAATAGTACAGGTGTATGGGTCTCTGTAGTAGTACAGGTGTGTGGGTCTCCATAATAGTACAGGTGTGTCGGTGTCTATAATAGTTCAGGTTTGTGGGTCTCTATTATAGTACAGGTGTGTGGGTCTCGATAATAGTACAGGTGTGTGGGTCTCTATAGTAGTACAGGTGTGTGGGTCTCCATCATAGTACAGGTGTGTGGGTGTCTATAATAGTACAGGTCTGTGGGTCTATAATAGTTCAGGTTTGTGGGTCTCTATTATAGTACAGGTGTGTGGGTCTCGATAATAGTACAGGTGTGTGGGTCTCTATAGTAGTACAGGTGTGTGGGTCTCCATCATAGTACAGGTGTGTGGGTGTCTATAATAGTACAGGTGTGTGGGTCTTTATAATAGTACAGGTGTGTGGGTCTATAATAGTACAGGTGTGTGGGTCTCTATAATATTACAGGTGTATGGGTGTCTATAATCGTACAGGTGTGTGGGTCTCTATCGTAGTACAGGTGTGTGGGTCTCTATAATATTACAGGTGTATGGGTGTCTATAATCGTACAGGTGTGTGGGTCTCTATAATAGTACAGGTGTCTGGATCTCTATAATATTACAGGTGTATGGGTGTCTATAATCGTACAGGTGTGTGGGTCTCTATCGTAGTACAGGTGTGTGGGTCTCTATAATAGTACAGGTGTTTGGGTGTCTATAATAGTACAGGTGTGTGGGTCTCTATAATAGTACAGGTGTGTGGGTCTCTATAATAGTACAGGTGTATGCGTCTGTATAGTAGTACAGGTGTGTGGGTGTCGAAAATAGCACCGGTGTGTGTCTCAATAGTAGTACAGGTGTCTGGGTGTCTATAATAGTACAGGTGTCAGGATCTCTATAATATTACAGGTGTATGGGTGTCTATAATCGTACAGGTGTGTGGGTCTCTATCGTAGTACAGGTGTGTGGGTCTCTATAATATTACAGGTGTATGGGTGTCTATAATCGTACAGGTGTGTGGGTCTCTATCGTAGTACAGGTGTGTGGGTCTCTATAATATTACAGGTGTATGCGTGTCTATAATATTACAGGTGTGTGGGTCTCTATAATAGTACAGGTGTGTGGGTCTCTATAATAGTACAGGTGTGTGGGTCTCTATAATAGTACAGGTGTGTGGGTGTCTATAATAGTACAGGTGTGTGGGTCTCTATAATAGTACAGGTGTGTGGGTCTCTATAATAGTACAGGTGTATGCGTCTGTATAGTAGTACAGGTGTGTGGGTGTCTTTCATAGTGCAGGTGTGTGGGTCTCTATAATAGTGCAGGTGTGTGGGTGTCTATTATAGTACAGGTGTGTGGGTCTCTTTTGTTGTACAGGTGTGTGGGTGTCTATAATCGTACAGGTGTGTGGGTCTCTATAATAGTACAGTTGTGTGGGTGTCGAAAATAGCACCGGTGTGTGGGTCTATAATAGTACAGGTGTGTGGGTCTCTATAATAGTACAGGTGTCTGGATCTCTATAATATTACAGGTGTATGGGTGTCTATAATCGTACAGGTGTGTGGGTCTCTATCGTAGTACAGGTGTGTGGGTCTCTATAATAGTAAGGTCTCTATAATTTTGGGGGGAAAATCATCCTTTTAAAGAATTATTGTCACTATAAATGTCAATTCGTTCTCCAGATGAAGAAGACTGGTGAACGAGTCATACTCACCACCTCTTTAGTGTGGTGGATGAGGTAGATACTGCGGGGGATCGATGTCGGACATGAAATCTGCTTTCATCGGAACCTCGGCTTCGGATGCCAACCGTAGACAAGTCACCGGACACACACTCGACCGCCATCAGCCGTGGCTGGCTGTTGCCCTTTGGGTGTTCTGTGTACCTTTTCAATAACCACAATGGCTTCCAAACACGGTATTGAAATCGAAGAAGCTCCAAGAAAACAAAGTTCAAATCCGAAACATAAGCAGTAGTCACGAGAACGGCACTCGGTAGAGAACATACCTCCGCCAGGCTGATCGGTGTACGTTTAGCGTCCCCCCGATCTGGATCCGGACCTGAACCGAAATCGAATCGGCTTGTTGTCCTCACCAAAACCAACTCGTCCACTAAGTTTTGTAAAAACTCTTCCGTAACTTTTTGAAACGACACGAGGTACACGTTGTTTTTTTTGGCCGTGTCTCTCATCGTGAAGAATCACGTTTAAAAATTTAAATAATGTCTCGTTCCCGGATCCGGATCTTCATCAAAATCGAATCAATTCGTCCTTGTCGGACAACCAACCTGTCCGCCAAGTTTCGTCCGAATCCGTCCACAACTTTTTTTTTAGATATCCTTCTCACAGACAGGGGTGAAAACATGACCTCGGTCCACCTTCGGTGGTGGCGGGAGAAACAGACTTCCACCTTCGGTGGTGGTGGGAGAAACAAACTTCCACCTTCGGTGGTGGTGGGAGAAACAGACTTCCACCAAATGGTGAATTTATTGGCTGTTAATTAATTAATTAATTCATTAATTCATTCATTCATTCATTCATTTTTACTCGTGACCAGTTGTGAACGCTTCAGTGGCTCGAATTAATCCTTCAACAGGTCACCACTTAGTGGCAGAATGATTCATTTTCCACTGAACAGTCACAGGAATCGAACCTACTACACCAGTGAGGACAATCCAACCAAGCTTTCCGCACTCCACCGCCGAGCTCCTCTGGGATGTGGATGGAAATTGAAATACTGTATTCTCCTTCTGGACGGCGACCATGGCATTGCATCAGAGTGATTACAGGGCCAGAAGGATATTGATGGACGAGTGTCCCTTCTCAATACACTCGCTCAAGGGAACATGGAAACCACCGCCAAAAATGCTTACGGAAGAAAGTTTAAAATGCAATGAACAGTTTTTAACAATGCCTGACTTTCTTTTCCCTCCATCCCTTCTCCATCTGCTCCTCTGGCTTCCCCAGTGAAGCAAGCCTGCCAAAGTCACGCGTTTGAAATCGAACCTCTTCCCCAAGCTGTGGTCCAGGCATTCCTGCCTCAGTTTTTGAAATCTGAGATACACCATGAACCCATCCCTGATTTGGACCTCTCGTCCTTGGATCAACAACTGACAAGGAGCTTGTTGTCCTTCCAGCGACAGGGAGTGAAGTTTGCAACGCACCCACAAACATGCTGGTCGATGGATAACAATGCATTCAACTTCACTTGTACTCTACAAGGGGGTCTTTGAGGGATGAAGGATTCAACTTCACTTGTATTGTATGTAGAAGGGGGTCTGTGAAGGATGAAGGATTCAACTTCACTTGTACTGTATGTAGAAGGGGGTCTGTGAGGGATGAAGGATTCAACTTCACTTGTACTGTATGTAAAAGGGGGTCTGTGAGGGATGAAGGATTCAACTTCACTTGTACTGAATGTAGAAGGGGGTCTGTGAGGGATGAAGGATTCAACTTCACTTGTACTGTATGTTGAAGGGGGTCTGTGAGGGATGAAGGATTCAACTTCACTTGTACTGAATGTAGAAGGGGGTCTGTGAGGGATGAAGGATTCAACTTCACTTGTACTGAATGTAGAAGGGGGTCTGTGAGGGATGAAGGATTCAACTTCACTTGCACTGAATGTGGAAGGGGGTCTGTGAGGGATGAAGGATTCAACTTCACTTGTACTGAATGTAGAAGGGGGTCTGTGAGGGATGAAGGATTCAACTTCACTTGTACTGAATGTAGAAGGGGGTCTGTGAGGGATGAAGGATTCAACTTCACTTGTACTGAATGTAGAAGGGGGTCTGTGAGGGATGAAGGATTCAACTTCACTTGCACTGCATGTAGAAGGGCGTCTGTGAGGGATGAAGGATTCAACTTCACTTGTACTGAATGTAGAAGGGGGTTAGTGAGGGATGAAGGATTCAACTTCACTTGTACTGTATGTAGAAGGGGGTCTGTGAAGGATGAAGGATTCAACTTCACTTGTACTGTATGTAGAAGGGGGTCTGTGAGGGATGAAGGATTCAACTTCACTTGTACTGTATGTAGAAGGGGGTCTGTGAGGGATGAAGGATTCAACTTCACTTGTACTGTATGTAGAAGGTGGTCTGTGAGGGATGAAGGATTCAACTTCACTTGTACTGAATGTAGAAGGGGGTCTGTGAGGGATGAAGGATTCAACTTCACTTGTACTGTATGTAGAAGGGGGTCTGTGAGGGATGAAGGATTCAACTTCACTTGCACTGAATGTGGAAGGGGTCTGTGAGGGATGAAGGATTCAACTTCACTTGTACTGAATGTAGAAGGGGGTCTGTGAGGGATGAAGGATTCAACTTCACTTGTACTGTATGTAGAAGGGGGTCTGTGAGGGATGAAGGATTCAACTTCACTTGTATTGTATGTAGAAGGGGGTCTGTGAGGGATGAAGGATTCAACTTCACTTGTACTGAATGTAGAAGGGGGTCTGTGAGGGATGAAGGATTCAACTTCACTTGTACTGAATGTAGAAGGGGGTCTGTGAGGGATGAAGGATTCAACTTCACTTGTACTGTATGTAGAAGGGGGTCTGTGAGGGATGAAGGATTCAACTTCACTTGTATTGTATGTAGAAGGGGGTCTGTGAGGGATGAAGGATTCAACTTCACTTGTACTGAATGTAGAAGGGGGTCTGTGAGGGATGAAGGATTCAACTTCACTTGTACTGAATGTAGAAGGGGTCTGTGAGGGATGAAGGATTCAACTTCACTTGTACTGTATGTAGAAGCGGGTCCGTGAGGGCTGACGGATTCAACTTCACTTGTACTGTATGTAGAACGTGGTCTGTGAGCGATGAAGCATTCAACTTCACTTGTCCTGAATGTAAAACGCGGTCTGTGAGGGATGAAGGATTCAACTTCACTTGTACTGCATGTTGAAGGGGTCTGTGAGGGATGAAGGATTCAACTTCACTTTTACTGAATGTAGAAGGGGGTCTGTGAGGGATGAAGGATTCAACTTCACTTGTATTGTATGTAGAAGGGAGTCTGTGAGGGATGAAGGATTCAACTTCACTTGTACTGTATGTAGAAGGGGGTCTGTGAGGGATGAAGGATTCAACTTCACTTGTACTGTATGTAGAAGGGGGTCTGTGAGGGATGAAGGATTCAACTTCACTTGTACTGAATGTAGAAGGGGGTCTGTGAGGGATGAAGGATTCAACTTCACTTGTACTGTATGTAGAAGGCGGTCTGTGAGGGATGAAGGATTCAACTTCACTTGTATTGTATGTAGAAGGGGGTCTGTGACGGATGAAGGATTCCACTTCACTAGTACTGTATGTACGATGGGTCGTGTGTGGCATGAAGGATTCAACTTCACTTGTACTGAATGTAGAAGGCTCCTGTGAGGGATGAAGGATTCAACTTCACTTGTATTGTATGTAGAAGGGGGTCTGTGAGGGATGAAGGATTCAACTTCACTTGTATTGTATGTAGAAGGGGGTCTGTGAGGGATGAAGGATTCAACTTCACTTGTACTGAATGTAGAAGGGGGTCTGTGAGGGATGAAGGATTCAACTTCACTTGTACTGAATGTAGAAGGGGGTCTGTGAGGGATGAAGGATTCAACTTCACTTGTATTGTATGTAGAAGGGGGTCTGTGAGGGATGAAGGATTCAACTTCACTTGTACTGTATGTAGAAGAGGGTCTGTGAGGGATGAAGGATTCAACTTCACTTGTAATGAATGTAGAAGGGGATCTGTGAGAGATGAAGGATTCAACTTCACTTGTATTGTTTGTAGAAGGGGGTCTGTGAGGGATGAAGGATTCAACTTCACTTGTATTGTATGTAGAAGGGGGTCTGTGAGGGATGAAGGATTCAACTTCACTTGTATTGTATGCAGAAGGGGTCTGTGAGGGATGAAGGATTCAACTTCACTTGAATTGAATGTAAAAGGGGGTCTGTGAGGGATGAAGGATTCAACTTCACTTGTATTGTATGTGGAAGGGGATCTGTGAGGGATGAAGGATTCAACTTCACTTATATTGAATGTAGAAGGGGGTCTGTGAGGGATGAAGGATTCAACTTCACTTGTATTGTATGTAGAAGGAGGTCTGTGAGGGATGAAGGATTCAACTTCACTTGTACTGAATGTAGAAGGGGGTCTGTGAGGGATGAAGGATTCAACTTCACTTGTATTGTATGTAGAAGGGGGTCTGTGAGGGATGAAGGATTCAACTTCACTTGTACTGAATGTAGAAGGGGGTCTGTGAGGGATGAAGGATTCAACTTCACTTGTACTGAATGTAGAAGGGGGTCTGTGAGGGATGAAGGATTCAACTTCACTTGTACTGAATGTAGAAGGGGGTCTGTGAGGGATGAAGGATTCAACTTCACTTGTATTGTATGTAGAAGGGGGTCTGTGAGGGATGAAGGATTCAACTTCACTTGTATTGTATGTAGAAGGGGGTCTGTGAGGGATGAAGGATTCAACTTCACTTGTATTGTATGTAGAAGGGGGTCTGTGAGGGATGAAGGATTCAACTTCACTTGTACTGAATGTAGAAGGCTTCTGTGAGGGATGAAGGATTCAACTTCACTTGTATTGTATGTAGAAGGGGATCTGTGAGAGATGAAGGATTCAACTTCACTTGTATTGTTTGTAGAAGGGGGTCTGTGAGGGATGAAGGATTCAACTTCACTTGTACTGAATGTAGAAGGGGATCTGTGAGGGATGAAGGATTCAACTTCACTTGTATTGTATGTAGAAGGGGGTCTGTGAGGGATGAAGGATTCAACTTCACTTGTATTGTATGTAGAAGGGGGTCTGTGAGGGATGAAGGATTCAACTTCACTTGTACTGTATGTAGAAGGGGGTCTGTGAGGGATGAAGGATTCAACTTCACTTGTACTGAATGTAGAAGGGGGTCTGTGAGGGATGAAGGATTCAACTTCACTTGTACTGAATGTAGAAGGGGGTCTGTGAGGGATGAAGGATTCAACTTCACTTGTACTGAATGTAGAAGGGGGTCTGTGAGGGATGAAGGATTCAACTTCACTTGTACTGTATGTAGAAGGGGGTCTGTGAGGGATGAAGGATTCAACTTCACTTGTACTGTATGTAGAAGGGGGTCTGTGAGGGATGAAGGATTCAACTTCACTTGTACTGAATGTAGAAGGGGGTCTGTGAGGGATGAAGGATTCAACTTCACTTGTACTGTATGTAGAAGGGGGTCTGTGAGGGATGAAGGATTCAACTTCACTTGTATTGTATGTAGAAGGGGGTCTGTGAGGGATGAAGGATTCAACTTCACTTGTACTGTATGTAGAAGGGGGTCTGTGAGGGATGAAGGATTCAACTTCACTTGTACTGAATGTAGAAGGGGGTCTGTGAGGGATGAAGGATTCAACTTCACTTGTATTGTATGCAGAAGGGGTCTGTGAGGGATGAAGGATTCAACTTCACTTGTACTGAATGAAAAAGGGGGTCTGTGAGGGATGAAGGATTCAACTTCACTTGTATTGTATGCAGAAGGGGTCTGTGAGGGATGAAGGATTCAACTTCACTTGTACTGTATGTAGAAGGGGGTCTGTGAGGGATGACGGATTCAACTTCACTTGTACTGTATGTAGAAGGGGGTCTGTGAGGGATGAAGGATTCAACTTCACTTGTACTGAATGTAGAAGGGGGTCTGTGAGGGATGAAGGATTCAACTTCACTTGTATTGTATGTAGAAGGGGGTCTGTGAGGGATGAAGGATTCAACTTCACTTGTTCTGAATGTAAAAGGGGGTCTGTGAGGGATGAAGGATTCAACTTCACTTGTACTATATGTAGAAGGGGGTCTGTGAGAGATGAAGGATTCAACTTCACTTGTATTGTATGTCGAAGGGGGTCTGTGAGGGATGAAGGATTCAACTTCACTTGTATTGTATGAAGAAGGGGGTCTGTGAGGGATGAAGGATTCAACTTCACTTGTATTGTATGAAGAAGGGGGTCTGTGAGGGATGAAGGATTCAACTTCACTTGTACTGTATGTAGAAGGGGGTCTGTGAGGGATGAAGGATTCAACTTCACTTGTATTGTATGTAGAAGGGGGTCTGTGAGGGATGAAGGATTCAACTTCACTTGTACTGTATGTAGAAGGGGGTCTGTGAGGGATGAAGGATTCAACTTCACTTGTACTGAATGTAGAAGGGGGTCTGTGAGGGATGAAGGATTCAACTTCACTTGTACTGAATGTAGAAGGGGGTCTGTGAGGGATGAAGGATTCAACTTCACTTGTACTGTATGTAGAAGGGGGTCTGTGAGGGATGAAGGATTCAACTTCACTTGTACTGTATGTAGAAGGGGTCTGTGAGGGATGAAGGATTCAACTTCACTTGTACTGTATGTAGAAGGGGTCTGTGAGGGATGAAGGATTCAACTTCACTTGTACTGTATGTAGAAGGGGGTCTGTGAGGGATGAAGGATTCAACTTCACTTGTACTTGTACTTGTACTATATGTAGAAGGGGGTCTGTGAAGGATGAAGGATTCAACTTCACTTGTATTGTATGTAGAAGGGGATCTGTGAGGGATGAAGGATTCAACTTCACTTGTACTGTATGTAGAAGGGGGTCTGTGAGGGATGAAGGATTCAACTTCACTTGTACTGAATGTAGAAGGGGGTCTGTGAGGGATGAAGGATTCAACTTCACTTGTACTGAATGTAGAAGGGGGTCTGTGAGGGATGAAGGATTCAACTTCACTTGTACTGAATGTAGAAGGGGGTCTGTGAGGGATGAAGGATTCAACTTCACTTGTACTGAATGTAGAAGGGGGTCTGTGAGGGATGAAGGATTCAACTTCACTTGTATTGTATGTAGAAGGGGGTCTGTGAGGGATGAAGGATTCAACTTCACTTGTACTGAATGTAGAAGGGGGTCTGTGAGGGATGAAGGATTCAACTTCACTTGTACTGAATGTAAAAGGGGGTCTGTGAGGGATGAAGGATTCAACTTCACTTGTACTGAATGTAGAAGGGGGTCTGTGAGGGATGAAGGATTCAACTTCACTTGTACTGTATGTAGAAGGGGGTCTGTGAAGGATGAAGGATTCAACTTCACTTGTACTGTATGTAGAAGGGTGTCTGTGAGGGATGAAGGATTCAACTTCACTTGTACTGTATGTAGAAGGGGGTCTGTGAGGGATGAAGGATTCAACTTCACTTGTACTGTATGTAGAAGGGGGTCTGTGAGGGATGAAGGATTCAACTTCACTTGTACTGTATGTAGAAGGGGGTCTGTGAGGGATGAAGGATTCAACTTCACTTGTACTGTATGTAGAAGGGGGTCTGTGAGGGATGAAGGATTCAACTTCACTTGTATTGTATGTAGAAGGGGGTCTGTGAGGGATGAAGGATTCAACTTCACTTGTACTGAATGTAAAAGGGGGTCTGTGAGGGATGAAGGATTCAACTTCACTTGCACTGAATGTGGAAGGGGGTCTGTGAGGGATGAAGGATTCAACTTCACTTGTACTGTATGTAGAAGGGGGTCTGTGAAGGATGAAGGATTCAACTTCACTTGTATTGTATGTAGAAGGGGGTCTGTGAGGGATGAAGGATTCAACTTCACTTGTACTGAATGTAGAAGGGGGTCTGTGAGGGATGAAGGATTCAACTTCACTTGTACTGAATGTAGAAGGGGGTCTGTGAGGGATGAAGGATTCAACTTCACTTGTACTGTATGTAGAAGGGGGTCTGTGAGGGATGAAGGATTCAACTTCACTTGTACTGAATGTAGAAGGGGGTCTGTGAGGGATGAAGGATTCAACTTCACTTGTACTGAATGTAGAAGGGGGTCTGTGAGGGATGAAGGATTCAACTTCACTTGTATTGTATGTAGAAGGGGGTCTGTGAGGGATGAAGGATTCAACTTCACTTGTACTGTATGTAGAAGGGGGTCTGTGAAGGATGAAGGATTCAACTTCACTTGTACTGTATGTAGAAGGGGGTCTGTGAGGGATGAAGGATTCAACTTCACTTGTATTGTATGTCGAAGGGGATCTGTGAGGGATGAAGGATTCAACTTCACTTGTACTGTATGTGGAAGGGGGTCTGTGAGGGATGAAGGATTCAACTTCACTTGTATTGAATGTAGAAGGGGGTCTGTGAGGGATGAAGGATTCAACTTCACTTGTACTGAATGTAAAAAGGGGGTCTGTGAGGGATGAAGGATTCAACTTCACTTGTACTGAATGTAAAAGGGGGTCTGTGAGGGATGAAGGATTCAACTTCACTTGTACTGAATGTAAAAGGGGGTCTGTGAGGGATGAAGGATTCAACTTCACTTGTACTGTATGTAGAAGGGGGTCTGTGAGGGATGAAGGATTCAACTTCACTTGTACTGTATGTAGAAGGGGGTCTGTGAGGGATGAAGGATTCAACTTCACTTGTACTGAATGTAGAAGGGGGTCTGTGAGGGATGAAGGATTCAACTTCACTTGTACTGAATGTAGAAGGGGGTCTGTGAGGGATGAAGGATTCAACTTCACTTGTATTGTATGTAGAAGGGGGTCTGTGAGGGATGAAGGATTCAACTTCACTTGTATTGTATGTAGAAGGGGATCTGTGAGGGATGAAGGATTCAACTTCACTTGTACTGTATGTAGAAGGGGGTCTGTGAGGGATGAAGGATTCAACTTCACTTGTATTGTATGTAGAAGGGGGTCTGTGAGGGATGAAGGATTCAACTTCACTTGTACTGAATGTAGAAGGGGGTCTGTGAGGGATGAAGGATTCAACTTCACTTGTATTGTATGTAGAAGGGGGTCTGTGAGGGATGAAGGATTCAACTTCACTTGTACTGAATGTAGAAGGGGGTCTGTGAGGGATGAAGGATTCAACTTCACTTGTATTGTATGTAGAAGGGGGTCTGTGAGGGATGAAGGATTCAACTTCACTTGTACTGAATGTAGAAGGGGGTCTGTGAGGGATGAAGGATTCAACTTCACTTGTACTGTATGTAGAAGGGGGTCTGTGAGGGATGAAGGATTCAACTTCACTTGTACTGTATGTGGAAGGGGGTCTGTGAGGGATGAAGGATTCAACTTCACTTGTACTGTATGTGGAAGGGGGTCTGTGAGGGATGAAGGATTCAACTTCACTTGTATTGTATGTCGAAGGGGATCTGTGAGGGATGAAGGATTCAACTTCACTTGTACTGTATGTGGAAGGGGGTCTGTGAGGGATGAAGGATTCAACTTCACTTATATTGAATGTAAAAGGGGGTCTGTGAGGGATGAAGGATTCAACTTCACTTGTACTGAATGTAGAAGGGGGTCTGTGAGGGATGAAGGATTCAACTTCACTTGTACTGAATGTAGAAGGGGGTCTGTGAGGGAGGAAGGATTCAACTTCACTTGCATTGAATGTAAAAGGGGGTCTGTGAGGGATGAAGGATTCAACTTCACTTGTACTGAATGTAGAAGGGGGTCTGTGAGGGATGAAGGATTCAACTTCACTTGTACTGAATGTAAAAGGGGGTCTGTGAGGGATGAAGGATTCAACTTCACTTGCACTGCATGTGGAAGGGGGTCTGTGAGGGATGAAGGATTCAACTTCACTTGTACTGAATGTAAAAGGGGGTCTGTGAAGGATGAAGGATTCAACTTCACTTGTACTGAATGTAGAAGGGGGTCTGTGAGGGATGAAGGATTCAACTTCACTTGTATTGTATGTAGAAGGGGGTCTGTGAGGGATGAAGGATTAAACTTCACTTGTATTGTATGTAAAAGGGGGTCTGTGAGGGATGAAGGATTCAACTTCACTTGTACTGAATGTAGAAGGGGGTCTGTGAGAGATGAAGGATTCAACTTCACTTGTACTGAATGTAGAAGGGGGTCTGTGAGGGATGAAGGATTCAACTTCACTTGTATTGTATGTAGAAGGGGGTCTGTGAGGGATGAAGGATTAAACTTCACTTGTATTGTATGTGGAAGGGGGTCTGTGAGGGATGAAGGATTCAACTTCACTTGTACTGTATGTGGAAGGGGGTCTGTGAAGGATGAAGGATTCAACTTCACTTGTACTGAATGTAGAAGGGGATCTGTGAGGGATGAAGGATTCAACTTCACTTGTACTGAATGTAAAAGGGGGTCTGTGAGGGATGAAGGATTCAACTTCACTTGCACTGAATGTGGAAGGGGATCTGTGAGGGATGAAGGATTCAACTTCACTTGTACTGAATGTAGAAGGGGGTCTGTGAGGGATGAAGGATTCAACTTCACTTGTACTGAATGTAAAAGGGGGTCTGTGAGGGATGAAGGATTCAACTTCACTTGCACTGAATGTGGAAGGGGGTCTGTGAGGGATGAAGGATTCAACTTCACTTGTACTGAATGTAGAAGGGGGTCTGTGAGAAGGGGGTCTGTGAGGGATGAAGGATTCAACTTCACTTGTATTGTATGTAGAAGGGGGTCTGTGAAGGATGAAGGATTCAACTTCACTTGTACTGTATGTGGAAGGGGGTCTGTGAAGGATGAAGGATTAAACATCACTTGTATTGTATGTGGAAGGGGTCTGTGAGGGATGAAGGATTCAACTTCACTTGTATTGTATGCAGAAGGGGGTCTGTGAAGGATGAAGGATTCAACTTCACTTGTACTGTATGTGGAAGGGGGTCTGTGAGGGATGAAGGATTCAACTTCACTTGTACTGTATGTAGAAGGGGGTCTGTGAGGGATGAAGGATTCAACTTCACTTGTACTGAATGTAGAAGGGGGTCTGTGAGGGATGAAGGATTCAACTTCACTTGTATTGTATGTATAAGGGGGTCTGTGAGGGATGAAGGATTCAACTTCACTTGTACTGAATGTAGAAGGGGGTCTGTGAGGGATGAAGGATTCAACTTCACTTGTACTGTATGTAGAAGGGGGTCTGTGAGGGATGAAGGATTCAACTTCACTTGTACTGAATGTAGAAGGGGGTCTGTGAGGGATGAAGGATTCAACTTCACTTGTACTGAATGTAGAAGGGGGTCTGTGAAGGATGAAGGATTCAACTTCACTTGTATTGTATGTAGAAGGGGGTCTGTGAGGGATGAAGGATTCAACTTCACTTGTACTGAATGTAGAAGGGGGTCTGTGAGGGATGAAGGATTCAACTTCACTTGTACTGTATGTAGAAGGGGGTCTGTGAGGGATGAAGGATTCAACTTCACTTGTACTGAATGTAGAAGGGGGTCTGTGAGGGATGAAGGATTCAACTTCACTTGTATTGTATGTAGAAGGGGGTCTGTGAGGGATGAAGGATTCAACTTCACTTGTACTGAATGTAAAAGGGGGTCTGTGAGGGATGAAGGATTCAACTTCACTTGCACTGAATGTGGAAGGGGGTCTGTGAAGGATGAAGGATTCAACTTCACTTGTACTGTATGTAGAAGGGGGTCTGTGAGGGATGAAGGATTCAACTTCACTTGCACTGAATGTGGAAGTGGGTCTGTGAAGGATGAAGGATTCAACTTCACTTGTATTGTATGTAGAAGGGGTCTGTGAAGGATGAAGGATTCAACTTCACTTGTAATGAATGTAGAAGGGGGTCTGTGAGGGATGAAGGATTCAACTTCACTTGCACTGAATGTAGAAGGGGGTCTGTGAGGGATGAAGGATTCAACTTCACTTGCACTGAATGTGGAAGGGGGTCTGTGAGGGATGAAGGATTCAACTTCACTTGTACTGTATGTAGAAGGGGGTCTGTGAGGGATGAAGGATTCAACTTCACTTGTACTGTATGTAGAAGGGGGTCTGTGAGGGATGAAGGATTCAACTTCACTTGTACTGTATGTAGAAGGGGGTCTGTGAGGGATGAAGGATTCAACTTCACTTGTACTGAATGTAGAAGGGGGTCTGTGAGGGATGAAGGATTCAACTTCACTTGTACTGAATGTAGAAGGGGGTCTGTGAGGGATGAAGGATTCAACTTCACTTGTACTGTATGTAGAAGGGGGTCTGTGAAGGATGAAGGATTCAACTTCACTTGTATTGTATGTAGAAGGGGGTCTGTGAGGGATGAAGGATTCAACTTCACTTGTACTGAATGTAAAAGGGGGTCTGTGAGGGATGAAGGATTCAACTTCACTTGTACTGTATGTAGAAGGGGGTCTGTGAGGGATGAAGGATTCAACTTCACATGTACTGTCTGTGGAAGGGGGTCTGTGTGGAATGAAGGATTCAACTTCACTTGTATTGTATGTATAAGGGGGTCTGTGAGGGATGAAGGATTCAACTTCACTTGTACTGAATGTAAAAGGGGGTCTGTGAGGGATGAAGGATTCAACTTCACTTGTATTGTATGTATAAGGGGGTCTGTGAGGGATGAAGGATTCAACTTCACTTGTACTGAATGTAAAAGGGGGTCTGTGAGGGATGAAGGATTCAACTTCACTTGCACTGAATGTGGAAGGGGGTCTGTGAAGGATGAAGGATTAAACTTCACTTGTATTGTATGTGGAAGGGGGTCTGTGAGGGATGAAGGATTCAACTTCACTTGTACTGAATGTAGAAGGGGGTCTGTGAAGGATGAAGGATTCAACTTCACTTGTACTGTATGTAGAAGGGGGTCTGTGAGGGATGAAGGATTCAACTTCACTTGTATTGTATGTAGAAGGGGATCTGTGAGGGATGAAGGATTCAACTTCACTTGCACTGAATGTAGAAGGGGGTCTGTGAGGGATGAAGGATTCAACTTCACTTGTATTGTATGTAGAAGGGGGTCTGTGAGGGATGAAGGATTCAACTTCACTTGTACTGAATGTAGAAGGGGGTCTGTGAAGGATGAAGGATTCAACTTCACTTGTACTGTATGTAGAAGGGGGTCTGTGAGGGATGAAGGATTCAACTTCACTTGTACTGAATGTAGAAGGGGGTCTGTGAGGGATGAAGGATTCAACTTCACTTGTACTGAATGTAGAAGGGGGTCTGTGAGGGATGAAGGATTCAACTTCACTTGTATTGAATGTAAAAGGGGGTCTGTGAGGGATGAAGGATTCAACTTCACTTGCACTGAATGTGGAAGGGGGTCTGTGAGGGATGAAGGATTCAACTTCACTTGTACTGAATGTAAAAGGGGGTCTGTGAAGGATGAAGGATTCAACTTCACTTGTACTGTATGTAGAAGGGGGTCTGTGAGGGATGAAGGATTCAACTTGTTGTATTTGTTTCGATGCATTGAACAGATCTGATTTATGATGTTTTCCAGACAGCAGGTTCGATTTTTCACAGTTCACAGGTCAAATCGGTGTCGTCATAGGAATGAGAATGTTGGTGTGCTCGAACACTCATTCAGCACCCTGTTAATCGTTCGTTATGTTCTATGACGAGGAGTGCACATAAGGAGAGACAGTTGCATTTGTTGAGCGGTTGGGGGGGTGGGGAAGTGTCCGTGATTCTCATTGTATTTCCCTTTGTGTTCCTACTCGCACACCTGCAGCGTGCAAATGCAACGGGCACTCACGCAGGTGCAAGTTCGACCGAGATTGGCACGGATTCACCGGCGCTGGTAGTCAGTGCATCGGTTGCGGACACAATACGATCGGACGACACTGTCAGACCTGTTTCCTGGGATTCCACCAAGATTTCGATTTCGAGATAAGTCATCACAACGCCTGCAAACGTGAGTACTTGAGTAGGTGGGAGATGCGTATGGTAGCTGGGGGGGTGTGGGATTGGGTAGAAATTCGGGATCGATATTAGGTCTGAGTTTGGACATGTTGTTGCCTTTATTAAATACTTGTGCGGGCCCATACGTGCGGGCCCGTATGTGCGTGGCCGTACGTGCGAAAAAAAAACTGGATTGGGGCATTGTTTCAATTATATCGGACCAATCGTATCATAAATGGCCATAACTTGGGAAACACTTGGGAAACAGCTGAAACGGATGAAGAAGAACGATATCAAACCTTGAAAAGGCTCATCCTCAGGTCCCCAGCGTCAATTGTGACATCACATCAAAAAAAATTTTTTTTTAATTGTGACGTCAATCGTGATGTCATAGTACCGTGTCCTGTCATTGGTTGGCAAATAAATGGCCGTAACTTGGGAACCGCTTGTCCGATTAATATCAAACCTTGAAAAGGCACACCCTCAGGTCCCCAGCGTCAATTATGATATCATATCAAAAAATTTTTTTTTTTAAATTGTGACGTCGATAGTGATGTCATAGCACCGTGTCCTGTCATTGGTTGGCAAATAAATGGACGTAACTTGGGAACCGCTTGTCCGGTTAATATTAAACCTTGAAAAGGCACATACTCAGGTCCCCAGCGTCAATTGTGACATAAAATCAAAAAAACATTTTTTTTAATTGTGACGTCAATAGTGATGTCATCGCACCGTGTCCTGTCATTCGTTGGCAAATAAATAGCCGTAACTTGGGAACCGCTTGGCCGATTTATATCAAACCTTGAAAAGGCACATCCTCAGGTCCCCAGCAATATACCTGGCAAGTTTCAATTAGGTCGGACCAGTGGTTGTCGAGAAACGGCGGTCGCAGACACACATACAGACACACACGCACACACACACACACACACACACACACACACACACACACACACACACACACACACACACACACACACACACACACACACACACACACACACACGGACACACAGAGATTGCTGGAATTATAGGTTGATGTTTTATAGACTGTGTCGGGGGTAGGGAGGGCGTGGAGGAGGGAGGTCTTCAGTCCGTACGGGACGTTAAGCCGGGTGTCCTTTCAGCCAGCATACACTGGTCGGTGTTAAATATCCCACTGTGCCCTTATTGAAAAGAGTAGGCCATTGTGTTCAGGCATCCTTGCCAAATTGCGAATCACTGCCTCACCGACAGAGCCACACCTCCCAGGAATGATACAAGCAACAGGGTGAACCGGTCGATTGTGCATTTGTTTGAATACCCTATGGGGTGTTGCCTCCGTGTGCCTCGGTAGCTTGTGACTGCAACCTTCTCGGATCGATATCCGATATGTGCAGCCTACGGACCGGGCGATCCGACTGTAAACATGGAGTCGAGGGTCTCAAGTGCAACCGATGTGCGGAGGGTTATCAAGGACCCGGTTCAAGCACCATTCCATGCACCCGTACGTACTCCTCCATTTTACTCTGCGTTACGGGTCCACCAATGGTATTCGCTAACACCTTTGCACTAAAACCTTAAACTTATTTCATGCTTCTCAATCTGATATTCAACAAACAATAACATTTTCATCATTCTGCTCTAACAATATGTATCCTTAATCGAATTGTTCTTCCTGACTCTACCTCTCAGGTATGCCTGCTGATTCTGTGGGACAAGAGTCGAAGAGGAACAGCACTCTTGGTGGGTTCTTCACTTCACTATTAAAGTCATCACCATCATAATTATCATCACCATAATTATCATCATCATAATTATCATCATCACCATAATTATCATCATCATCACCATCATAATTATCATCATTATCATCATCATCATCGCCCCGTCATCACTATAATTATCACCATCATCACCATCATAATTATCATAATCATCATCATCACCATAATTATCATCATCACCATAATTATCATCATCACCATAATTATCATTATCATCATCGCCCCATCATCACCATAATTATCATCATCACCATCATAATTATCATCATCATCGCCCCATCATCACCATAATTATCATCATCATCACCATCATAATTATCATCATTAGTATAATTATCATCACCATCATCGCCCCATCATCATCATAATTATCATCATCACCATCATGATTATCATAATTATCATCATCATCATCATCGCCCTCATAATTATCATGATTATCATAATTATCATCATCACCATAATTATCAGCATCATACTTATCATCATCATCACCATCATAATTATCATCATCACGATAATTATCGTCATCATAATTATCATCGTCACCATCATTATCATGATCATCACCATCATAATTATCATAATTATAATCATCATCGCCCTCATAATTATCATCATTGTCATAATTATCATCATCATCGCCTCATCATTACCATCACGATCATTTTTACCTCCACCAACGAAGGTGGATTGAGATTATGTTTTCACCCTCGTCCGTCCGTCTGTTTGTATTTGAGCACGATCTATCAAAAAGTTAGAGATGGATTCGGACGAAGGTTGGTGGACACATTGGGTGTGTGACAAGGAAGAAATAATTAGATTTTAGTTGAAGATCCCGATCCGGATCTGGATATTTGAATTTTTTGAAATGATTCTTCATCATTGAGAGATCAGGCCCAAAACGATATTTTGCACGATATCGGATGGATTCGGGCAAAACTTGGTGGACAGGTTGGGTGTGTGACAACAACAAGGTGATTCGATTTTGGTTCACGTCCAGATCCAGATCCGGCCCACAGCGGGATAGAAAACGTAAACTGTACAGCCTGGAGGAGGTATACACTCGACCGAGTGCTGTTCTGATTCCTTTATTGCTTCTGAACAAAACAAACAAAAACATTGTCATTGTTCTTCCTGACTCAATGACTCCCCCTCAGGTGTGCTTGCTGATTCTGTGGGACAAGAGCCGAAGAGGACCAACACTCTTGGTGAGTTCTTCACTTCACTATTAAAGCCATTATCATCATAATAATCAACATTATCATCAACATCACCATCATCATCATCATAATCAACATTATCATCAACATCACCATCATCATCACCATAATAATAAACATTATCATCATCACCATCATCATCATCAAGATCATCATCATGATCATCATCAACATCATCATCAACATCACCATTATTATTGTTATTGTCGTATCCATGCTGATTGAGACCGATGCTGGACGGATGGACCGAAACTGGCTTTTACTCCCCTGGATTGCGCTCAAACAATGGTGGCTTTGTGCGTGCGGGAATCACAAGAAGAACACAAGGCTCTTCATTCTTTTAAAACGAACGGATTTATTCGCCGAAAAAACAACAAAACAAGTGGTGCCAGGCACAACAAATCTCGCCCATTTAAGGCATAAAGTTATTTTGGTGATCAAATTTAAATTTGACAACATCCTTAACCTGAATGTTGATTATAAGGAATAGAATAAGGAATATTTTAGTCTAAGTTTGAAGTCAATTAAACCATTTTTGACGAAGTAATGACCGCAAAATGATTTTGACCTTTCAAGGCCACGTAAGGTCAAAGGTCATCGTGTCAAATGAAAGCCAATAAAGGACTTGATATATGTCTTCCATAGTAAACACGTATATTTTTAACCTTTTTTCATTTATAATGGAAAAGATGTAATTTTGACCAATGACCTCATCATGCTTGAATGTGACAATTTGTTTAAATCACGGGTACTTAAACTTGTAAATTATGTTAATCCAGAGCTGGCCGCGTATGTCTGTAGAGTGTAGATATGGCCTGTAAAATTAATATTGTTACGAATTCTGGCCCGTCCGGCGTGTGATCGGCCACGTAACTCGAATCGCGACGCGTCACCCACCGGAACGGACAATTCAGTCGTGACCCTCCTGGAACAACCGCCAGGAGTCAGTCACGGGTGGGGCTTTAACCTCACCACAACCCAGTCCGCATTCTACCCGCTCAAAATAGGGTGAATCGCCGAATGTCGATATACCTAAGTACCTGCGCGGGTAGCGTACCGAGGAGTTGTACCACGCCGCAGGTCGACTTCGGACACGGACCGCTTAAGCGGCTCGTTCCGTGCACGTACACACACATTACCAAAAGGGGTGAGGGAGAGGGATAGGGATGAGAGAGGGATAGGGGTGGGATAGAGAGGGATAGGGGTTGGAGAGGGAGAAGGGAGAGGAGGAGGTGAGGGGGAGAGGAGAGGGGCTCCAGGCAGATGTGACGCCGAGTTTAACACCCATGCGGGACACAACACACACATTTATGAATCACCCTGCCTGTGAAACACCGGGATGACAGTTCAGAGCTGGGTCGAGATTCAAACCCAGGCGAGACAGCTGAGAGCGATCATTCGTACCTCTTGGCTTCCCTGCCGTGATCTGGTAATACATTGCTGTTGAGGGAGGGGGAGGCGGGACAAGGGGATGGGAAGGCAGCATGAGGGGGAGGGGCATCGTGAGGGGGGGAAGGCAGCTTGATTGGAGCAGAAGGCAGTACGAGGGAAGGGGAATGTTTCATTTCACTCATTTCAAGCGGAGGTTCAAACCAAAGTAAACAACAATGAACTTTGCAGCGAAGCGGAGGTGATTTTTGCTCACGCCAGATGGAGATAGAAGCAGCAAGGATGGTTCATGAAGATGATGTCAGTTGACTTCCAAGCAGAGGGAAGATGACCCTGGAAAATGATGGAGTGAATGGAGCAGAATGTTTGAAAGGACAACGTGCTGCCATTTGATGAAACCGTCAGGGAAGCAACGGGTACTTGTACTGGTGGAATACTTAAAGCTCAATTATTATTCCGCCCCCCGGAGGGAGGGAGCGGGATATTGTAATCGTCCGGTTTGTTTGTTGGGTCGTCGATCTTGTCGAAAAAACAAATGTCAAAAAAAAATTTTTTTGATTTTATTTTTTCTTTCCTGAAGATCAGTATTTCCGTCCATATGTTTGTCTGTTGGATTCGCTGGAGTACTCTCATTGTCGGGTTTTCCGTCTGTTGGATTCGCAAGAGTACCTTTATTGTCGGGTTTTCCGTCTGTTCGGTGGTCGCGAGAATACCTTTATTGTCGGGTTTTCCGTCTGTTGGGTGGTCGCCAGAGTACCCTTATTTTCGGATTTCTGTCTGTTGGGTGGTCGCGAGAGTACCCTTAGTGTCGGGTTTTCCGTCTGTGTGTGTGTGTGTGTGTGTATGTGTGTGTGTGTGTGTGTGTGTGTGTGTGTGTGTGTGTGTGTGTGTGTGTGTGTGTGTGTCTTTGCAACGCGAGGCTCCACAGCACAAACCAGCAAACCGATTTCGATGAAATTTGGCGCACAGGTGCCATATGGGCTGGGAGTGTGCGCGTTTGAGTTTCGTTGCTGAGCAACCACCCGTTGCCATGCAGCGGCCGAAAAACTGCGTTCACTATTTTCAATACTTGTCCTTCAGTTTTGAATGTGGAGAAACGAGACTTCGGAATTAAATACTTCGAGATATTTAGTAAATTTTACTCGAGCCGATTTTTGATTTAGGTTTTTTTTTCGAAATGGTAGTCCTTCAAAAATATGGTGTCCATTTTCCGTCATTTTTTATGAGGAGTGCCAGTTGGCAAAATACGCAATCGGAAAAATCTTGCCCGACAGAGGAACAATTGTATGTGAACCAATACGTCTTGGCAATGAATCTTCGTTGGTGGATCGGTCAGAATGAAAAGCATCAGCTCCAATGCTTCGATCCTCGCGGATCCCTCATCGCCGACCGGCTTGTCTGCTGGCTGCTCTTAGAGCACCCTTATTCTGGACATTTCCATCTGTCTGTCTGTCCGCGAAACTTTGGTCAAGCCAAGGGACTAAACCACTCAACCGATTCCAATGAAATTTTGTAGGTAGGACCAATATTTCTGGGAATCGTGTGCTTTCGAATATGGGATCCCGGGCCCAAGCAACGGCACAGCAACGGCCCTTTAAAGTGGTCAAAAAATCGAAAAATCGAAGCCGAGAGTTCTGTGCGCAATCTATCTCGCTCCCTTCATGCCAATTTGCAGCCCCAACAAAAAATATTTGTCGGAGGAGATAGGTTTTGGGCGAGTACATGTCGAACATTTCAGAAACGGTTAATTGCGTATATCTCTAAGAGAAAGAGTGTGATTTTGATGAAACTTGGGTGACATGTGAACAATGTGGCTCGCATGTACACAAAAATGAATGGTTGCTATGCACACCATCCGTTGCTTAGCAACAGCTAAAATACTTTATCGTACATCGTCCACTTATTGTGGACGGTACAAAAAAATCAATACCTCCGAAACTGGACCTCCGAGGGACCTGTTTTTTTGTGCCCAAGGAGAATGTCTTGCAGCATCATCTAAAAAAATAAAATCATTCGTGAATTGATAAATGGAATTACCAGGGCTGCCATTTGTTGGAGTCTCTTTGGAAACATGCCTGAAATTTCACAAGGTGGGTTTCTGGGCGCAAACTAAGAGGGCTGTGATAATCATATTTATTGTGCTAAATTGATTGATAGCATGTACATGAATATCGGCTCGTCGCGTCGGCCAGCTTTCCATCGAGAGCGAGCAGCCATGTCGCCGAACGGCTTGTCTGTGTTGGGGAGTCGATCTCGTCGAAAAAAAAAAAAATTCAAAAATTTTTTTTTGAAATTTGTTCTCCTTTTTATCAGTATTTCCGTCGATATTGGGAAGTCGATCTCGTCGAAATTTTTAAAATTTTTTTTGAGATTTGTTCTTCCCTTATCAGTATTTAAAATGGTGATTTCAGTTTATACAATGGCGATTTCGATGAAACTTGGTTGGTAGGTTCATACCATGACCTGGTTGTGTGCAAATGAGAACCGTTGCTCTGGGCATCACCGTTGCCAAGCAACTGGACTTTGAAATTTTTGAAAAATCATAAAAAAATTATTTTTTCGAAAATCAAAATCAGGCCTCGAGCGACTGTGGGCAGTACATTCAGCCATATTGTCAAATATTTCCAGCCGGATCCTATTAAAACTGTCGGAGAAGGTTGATTTTGAATGAACCCTGGTCGAAAACAATAAAAAAACGAAGTTCGTTTTTTCTCAGAGACTATGAGTCAGATTCCCATGAAACTGCTATGGAAGGTTCATGGTATGTCCTAGTTATGTGTGAGAAAGAACCGTTGCTATGGACCCCTCCGTTGCCTAGCAATGGCCGAAAAACCTCTAAATGTGGGGGTATTTTAACGAAAAAACAATCTGCAGCAATAACCCTTGAAGGGAGAATCATGAATTTTCTTGTGCTTAATCCTCAGGTCATTCCCCATCGAACGGGACCATCGCGTCAGGTTCTATTGGGTAGGCGACTACCCTAACAAATCGTGCTTCGTCGCCAGATGCCTCTTCAGTTTGTTTTCCTTCAGCGATTTGTTGGACAGCACATCGAAGCACAACACACATTGTGGCTTCACAGAATCACAATCACTGATAGAAGTGAAGCCCACATCCAAAAATGCTTGATTGTAGGAACGCTTTGCCATCCTGCAAAACGAAAGAGGAGACTAGATCAGTCAGTGGAATCAGTGTCAAGGCGAACTGACACAAAACACGCAACGCAATGTGGAGCAGAAAACTGCGCTGCGCAGTCCAGCCAGCAAGGCAGATCACACAAAACAGCGTCTCGACTTGTCGGTCAGCCAATGTGAAGTGACCGGACTGAGTTCGTCACCTCACGAAATTACTTCGGTTGCAGAGAGAGCGAGTAATTGGAAAGGTGAGCTGGCGAAATGATTGACCTGCAGTGAACCGTTTTGGGCGGGTACAAAGTACTGAACGGCAAGAGTAGGTCGAAACGGAAGTGCAGCTGCACCTCGGGCTGAATTACCGAGTGGAACGGTACCAAACGGCATTGTCCGACGATGTGGCGTTTGCACGATTGCCTTTTACCCGCTTGATTTATAAAAATAATTTTTTTTGCCGGGGTCCTCGCGACCCATTTTTGGACCCTTTGCAACCCACGTTTGGGTCGCGACCCATAGTTTTGAAAACACTACTGTACCGGATCGGATCACCTTTCCGGATCGGATGCAGCCGAGCGGCACTGCCAAGGACATACCGGCAAAAGTAGGAACGGATCGTTGGGAATAAAGACCCGGCTAAACTTAGATTCGAACCATGCTGGACCAATGAGAGAGAAGACAAAGGCGAGCTGGGAATATTTCTAATGATGATTATTTATTTACAGCAAGCGAGAAAAGCATGTGGTACAACAAGGGTTTATTGGGTATGTAACGCAGGGAAAGAGGAGAGGGGTGTGGGGTGTGACAATAATCAAGCAACTTACTAAAGCAGACACAGTGCAGACTTGACGTGAGATTATTAACAGTAACAACAATAAGGATCTTCGACAGTCTTACTTGACAGACAGGCAACAGCACACTCAGACACACACAGGAAAAGAAACCCAAATGTGAAGGACTTTTGCAGCCAGGGATGGAGGGGAGTTGAGGTAATAGTTTTCGGTACATAGGCGTTTCAGGGGAGGGATGCTCCATGGTGCGGTTCCCGACAATTGTCACGTTGCTCTAGCCACAGCCGCACGTGTGGAGATTGTGTTCCGAAGGAGGAGCTTGAGTGGAGAAGGGCGGAGTCCAGAATGCGAGCGTGGAGCAGCAGGCTGGAGCAGGCAGGAGGCGATTCGTCGACGCGAGATGTGGGCGGAGTCAAGAAGCAGGAACACTCCGCGTGAAGAACACCCACACCGAACAAAACACTTCTCAATTCCACACTTACACGGAGGATTTCTCCGTGTTTTATCGAGCCCGGAGCTCGTGGGAGGGGCCATGCCAAATCCAATGTTATCGCCCGAATCGGGCGTTCTGACTGGCTCCCCACGTGGCCCGCCAGCCTGGTCCGGGCTTCGGGCAGACGCCGGCACAGCCCGCCCACCTGGGTACCAAAGCGTACGTGACTCGCCGCACATGTCTGGTTTTGGGGAGACGTTGATGCACGGCTGTGGAAGACGAGACGAGGGGCAAGCAGGCAGATTTACCTCAGAAATGAAATGGAGGGAAGAAAAAGAGTTGGGATGAAATAAAAGGGGAAAATGATTTAATAACCGAAGTATTAGACCATCGCAACGCACTCCCTTATCTTCCCACTAAACAAAAGGAAGGGGTCTATCGACACGTATATTAATGGCATAACTGTCTCGGGACATCTATCTGTTGTATGCATGCGGTTCCGGTAACCGCAACACTACCCCCCTCCATTTTGCCAGACTCGACCCGAGTCGTAAACATTCGTGTGGCATGCAGGTGTAGGTTCCCCCAGAACATTTTACCTCCGGATCCCTGAGTGCGACATTTTGAATACATGTCCCAAAAATAAATAACCTAGTGCATTGCGTAACTAAACTAACAGACTCATTCGGACAACTTAGCTACATTGCCGGAACTAAACAAACAAACAGGTGGATTAGAACGATATACATTTCTCATATTTACATTACCCATGGCCCAGGAACTGTGACTTCAGGAGAGAACAATAAAGGCAACATTCGGGGATGAGTGCAGCAGCAGGAATCGATGATCAGGCATCTTCAGGGCCCTCAATGGTCCTTTGTTTGTTGGTTTTATTTATTTTTCCTGTTCCTGGTTGCTGGAGGCAACTCACCCTTTCACGGCAGGCCACACGCCGTCTCACAGTCCATTTGAACTGGCCTTTATACAACAAGGAGATAGATGTCCGGACTGCGCAAATGCAGTCACCTGTAACGCAGCTGCCTGCAAGGCAGTCCTTGCAAATACTGTCACAAAGATGGTCCTGGCACACATGGTAAAGGTGAGTGACATGGCAAGGCAAATTAAGGTATGGCAAATGGAGTCGAGGCAAAGGCAGATAAAGGCTTGGCAAATGCAGACCAGGTAAGGTGCGATACAACAACAGGTTGGCACATGAAGCTGCCCAGCCTCGGTGTGGTCTCAGGAGGTTGTGGAGGGAGTGTGGTGGCGTTGGCCGGTCCGAAGACGGTCTCGGTCCTTCCCTACAGTCTCCCCTCAACCTATTGCCTATGCCTGTCATTGTCCATACCCACCCCCATTCGGTTGTCACAAAAAAACTAAATTTTGACTTTTTTTTGTTTAAAAAAAAAATTATGTGTGTCCCAAACCCCCTTATCGTTTTTGTTCGACTAACCTGTCCAAACTGTCTATTCCCAATCCCTAAGATCCCTTTTGAAAGGATTGAGGAAGAGACAAGTGAATCTGTCTCGAGCCCAATGCAGCCTCAGAATAGCTCCCACAGGTTTCAACATTTTCAAGATGAGTCCAGTGGCCTACGAACAGCGAAGGGATGGATGGTGCGAAGGGGTACATGTTTCTTATATATCCTCGCATTTATTAAACGTTCATCTATCCGCTGGGCTTTTCAACACCCCTGTCTCTTTAAACTATTGGTTCCAGCAACCACGAATCCCGTCGCCTGTGTCGGTGTTCGTTATTCATTTGGGCCTGGCCCGCAAATTTTCTCCCGTGCTCTCGTACAATTTCGTGGCTGGGAAGCGTGGCTCCACTGGCAGGTCTACACACTTGCCGAACTCGATCTTCGGCACCCCCGGGTCGTTGAGGCTGTCTCCGAGCCGAGCTACTCCTTATGAACGTGGGGAATGCCCTTCGTGGCATTTCCCCGTAGATGCCCACGTGGCATTTTGGTGCTCCGGGTCCCTTTCCCGTGGGTATCCGTGCTCATTACACTAACTCGGTCGCTTAGACCCATGGCCAACTCTGGCCGACTACTTCGCTGCCCGGGGTGCCCTCTACTCATTGCGCATATTTCATCAGCCACGCTCCCAGCTGGTCAATAGTCTCGTGCACCCTACAAAAAGGTTTCGTGCCTTCGTTCAACACCAACAACCAAACGACATCCTTTTGGTTAATTTAACTAATCTACTAACTATTATTACACGAACCCTGGGTTCCCTTGGGTGGTATTCAATCCTCCCCCCAATCATTCGGTTGCACCATTCCATTCCACATTCACTCCATTCACACTCGGGCCCGCTGACCCACGTTCACTCATCATGTTTCTTTCTTGTTTTTTTTTTTTCACACCACACTGACGCTCAACTAACTACATTCCCTCAACTAGCTCGTGTTCCCTTATTCTAGCTCGTGTTCCCGTCATCCCTTATTCTAATGCACGTTCCATTTAATTATACGTAGCTAATCTACGTCCCCACCACACGTTCAATGTCGTCCATGTCTCCAATGCATTCTAAATTCTATACTAAATTTCTCCCAACTGATGTTTCCGGGCCCCATGGAGGACTGCTCATGCCCCCATGAGGCCGGTGTATCTAACGCTCAACCCTTCCCATAACTAATGCTCCTTTGCCCCCGCGCGACGATGTTCGCGACATCCAAGCCGGGCATCGTGCACTCGCGGCAAGGCTCGACGAGCTTTGCGTCTCCAGGGCGGCAGTTTACAGTCCATTCGTCCCTTTCGTTTGGCCGGAACATGAGGGCGTAATGTCGCCCCGTTAATCGCATGACACGCTCGCCTTCGGGCCATCCACCGTGTGAACCACCGTGCGTTACACACCTGCCCTTCGTGCTGCGGGATCCCAGCTGACGCCACTCGCCAAAATTTCTCAATCGCACCAGGGCACCGTTTCAGTTGCGGATTCAAGGGGGTGCGCTTCTGTGCTCTTCAAATCGTCTTCTTTCATCGATCCGCTTTGAATGTCGGAAATGGCTCCAGATTGTATTGCCGGCGATCCAATTATATTTTTTTTCTGTTGAGGAACACCGTACTTGGCCCAACCCCAGCGCCGACATCATGAACAAATCCGTCACTCGGTTCCTATCATTTCTGGTTTGCTGTATGTCACTGTGAATTCAAGATATTATTTTATTTTTAAAAGTATCGACTCATACTTAGTGGTCCAACATGTGTGTTTCTCATGATTTTAATCCAATCAATCAGGCACCAGCGCTGACCAATTGTTCATTGCACCGATGTTTAATGACGAATTGCACACCGATTTCTTATTGATGACAACTTTTTCTTTTGTTTCTCAATAAACATGATGGAGGTAGAATATTCTTGGCATCTTTGACGTCTCTTGAAAACATCATTGTCGGATACACAAGCCCTTTCATTTCCGTAACGGGAATGACTCGACGGACATAAAGCACTGAAATTGCGGTGAAAAACCGGCGAAATGAGAGGTAATTCAGCGCTGCTTTCAGCAAATACACCTGAAACTACGTCACAATTGCCACATTCGGACCTGAAAATTTTAATCTTGTTCAAATAATTTTCTAATGTTACCACCTCCTGATTCTGTCAGTTATGTGAGAATGACCCAAAAATAATTCCGTTATGGAGGGAAGATTGTCGATAAATACAAAAACAGAAAATAAAGAACGTTGATTCGTATCGAGGGAATAATCATCGACGAACTCGGACTCGTTTTTCACTTTCACAACACAATCTGAAACACAAACAATCCGTTAAAACGAAACGTTCAATCTTTGTATTTATTTTAAATCATGGACACGTGATTTGGCGGGAACCAATCAGACACCGCGATCTCGCGGTTCGCATTTTCCCCAAACAGCTCGCGCTCTTCACTCGGTTACCACAGCGTACCGTCCTTCACCCGACACGACGTGCGGTCCACCATGACCCGAGATCTCAGAGAGAACACCCCGGGATCCACGAGCGGCTCCGATGGAGGATACGTGGTCGGTCCGCGAGGTTCTCCGGAAGACCGCGGGTCCATGGTCGGTTCACCCGAGGACAAGGAGTCCAGACCCGGTACGTGACGTTCACTCCGTACCGAGAACTTGTGTTTCCTGTGCTGATCCGTGCTGTTTACTAACACAGGAACTCATTGATTTAGTGAATGTCACGATGTCTGGAGCGGAGCCGGAATTGAATTGAGAATGGAAATCCCATCCATGAGATGTTACCCTCCCTCTTGTACATGTTAGTATGACATCATTATGTACCTCATCACTTCATTCAGCATTCGATTCCTCTTTAATCTCGTTTACAACAAATCAGATGAAGATTTACTTGTGATGATGCGCCTCTGCACCAACACACAATGGCCTGTTCCTGGGGACTGCAGTGGCATCTTAAACGTCCTCGAGGAATCACGGGATGAGAAGACAAGACACGTACCCTTGCTTTCAGAGGAAGGTATGCTCACTGATGCAACACATTCCCTGTGCATCACTTGGTTGGGAGTTTATAGCTCGTCTTGTACCAACCTTATTTTCGGCCAAATTATGTTCAATATTATATTTAAAGATGTGAAGGGTGAACTGAGTTACCACTAAACCAGGAGGCTGTTTGTAAAGTAGAGTTGGTGAGAGTTTACCAGGAAACTAATTAATTCTGCTCGATGGATGGAAGTCACAAGTTCAAGGTCAAAGTTTGACCCAAAATCATTTTTCCCGAAATTTTGACCTGAAGCTGTGACCTTGACCTTTGACCCGCTGTAAGAACTGTTATGAAACCATTGTCACGGGATAGGTGTGTTTGTGGCGACTCTGTTGATCTGTTTTGGCAAAATATCATAAAGGTATACCTGGTGTTGGTTTCATGGTTAAGGTGGTGGGCTTGGTTTACTTGGTCCTGAGTTCAAATCCCACTTGGCTGTTGAATTCATACCAGGTGGGGTTGACTCAGCTTGTCATCCTTCTGAGGTTGGCAAAGTGACACCAGCTTGCTGGGATGATTGAGCCGTTTGAGTATCCTGTATCAGAGTGGTCACCTGTCCAGGATTGTGTCCAATAACGCAGGTGACTGCTGTCGCAGCACTGATGCTCCCTCTGTACAGAGTGTGTTTTCATGGATGGATCATAAAGGACACTTTTAGCAACATTACCCATCACTGAGGGTCAGGGACTTGAACTCTCATGAGCACCTAACTAATTAAATAATTTATAGTCTATCATAACCTCTTTTAATTGAAGAAAGTGTGAAATGTAAAATATAAAGCTTAATTCGTGTTTGTTTACTTGTTTACCAGCAAATACTTCCTGTCGCTTCGCTGATGGGAATATTCAAGGGAAGAGGGAGAGGGGGTAGGGAGAGGAAGGAGTTGACGAGGGCAAGGAGGGATGGGAAGGATAGAGGAGAGGAGGGAGATGAGAGGGGATGGAGGTGAGAGGGGAAGAGGGAGAAAGAGGGAATAAAAGGATAGAGGAGGAAGAGTGGTAGGAGAGACAGGGATAGGGTGAGTAGAGAGAGGATGAGGAGAGAGACCAAAAGGGGTGAGGGAGAGGGATGAGAGAGAGAGAGAGAGAGAGAGAGAGAGAGAGAGAGAGAGAGAGAGAGAGAGAGAGAGAGAGAGAGAGAGAGAGAGAGAGAGAGAGAGAGAGAGACAGAGAGAGAGAGATGGATAGGGGTGGGATAGAGAGGGATAGGGGTTGGAGAGGGAGAAGGGAGAGGAGGAGGGGAGAGGAGGGGGGATCCAGGCAGATGTGACGCCGAGTTTAACACCATGCGGGACACAACACACATTTATGAATCACCCTGCCTGTGAAACACCGGGATGACAGTTTATAGCTGGGTCGGGATTCAAACCCAGGCGAGACAGCTGAGAGCGATCATGCGTACCTCTTGGCTATCCTGCTGTGATCTGGTAATTGATTGCTGTTGAGGAGGGGGAGGTGGCACAAGGGGATAAGAAAGCAGCATGAGGGGGAGGGGCATCGTGAGGTGGGGAAGGCAGCTTGATTGGAGCAGAAGGCGGTACGAGGGAAGGGGAATGTTTCATTTCACTCATTTCAAACGGAGGTTCAAACCAAAGTAAACAACAATGAACTTTGCAGCGAAGCGGAGGTGATTTTTGCTCACGCCAGATGGAGATGGAAGCAGCAAGGATGGTTCATGAAGATGATGTCAGTTGACTTCCAAGCAGAGGGAAGATGACCCCGGGAAAATGATGGAGTGAATGGAGCAGAATGTTTGAAAGGACAACGTGCTGCCATTTGATGAAACCGTCAGGGAAGCAACGGATACTTCTACTGGTGGAATACAAAAAGCTCAATTATTATTCCGCCCCCCGGAGGGAGGGAGCGGGATATTGTAATCGTCCAGTTTGTTTGTTGGGTCGTCGATCTTGTCGAAAAAACAAATGTCAAAAAAACTTTTTTTTGATTTTTTTTTCTACCCTGAAGATCAGTATTTCCGTCGATATGTTTGTCTGTTGGATTCACTGGAGTACTCTCATTGTCGGGTTTTCCGTCTGTTGGATTCGCAAGAGTATCTTTATTGTCGGGTTTTCCATCTGTTGGATTCGCGAGATATCCCTTATTGTCGGGTTTTCCGTCTGTTGGGTGGTCGCTGGAGTACCCTTTTTGTCGGGTTTTCCGTCTGTTGGGTGGTCGCGAGAGTACCCTTATTGTCGGGTTTTCCGTGTGTGTGTGTGTGTGTGTGTGTGTGTGTGTGTGTGTGTGTGTGTGTGTGTGTGTGTGTGTGTGTGTGTGTGTGTGTGTGTGTGTCTGCAACGCGAGGCTCCACAGCACAAACCAGCAAACCGATTTCGATGAAACTTGGCGCACAGGTGCCAAATAGGCTGGGAGTGTGCGCGTTTGAGTTTCATGAGTTGCTATGCAGCGTTTTTTGTTTGAGTTGCTATGCAGCGGCCGAAAAACTGCGTTCACTATTTTCAATACTTGTCCTTCAGGTTTGAATGTGGAGAAACGAGACTTCGGAATTAAATACTTCGAGATATTTCGAAAATTTTACTCGAGCCGATTTTTGATTTAGGTTTTTTTTCGAAATGGTAGTCCTTCAAAAATAGGGTGTCCATTTTCCGTCATTTTTTATGAGGAGTGCCAGTTGGCAAAATACGCAATCGGAAAAATCTTGCCCGACAGAGGAACAATTGTATGTGAACCAATACGTCTTGGCAATGAATCTTCGTTGGTGGATCGGTCAGAATGAAAAGCATCAGCTCCAATGCTTCGATCCTCGCGGATCCCTCGTCGCCGACCGGCTTGTCTGTTGGCTGCTCTTAGAGCACCCTTATTCTGGACATTTCCATCTGTCTGTCTGTCCGCGAAACTTTGGTCAAGCCAAGGGACTAAACCACTCAACCGATTCCAATGAAATTTGGTAGGTAGGACCAATATTTCTGGGAATCGTGTGCTTTCGAATATGGGACCCCGGGCCCAAGCAACGGCACAGCAACGGCCCTTTAGAGTGGTCAAAAAATCGAAAAATCGAAGCCTAGAGTTCTGTGCGCATTCTATCTCGCTCCCTTCATGCCAATTTGCAGCCCCAACAAAAACTATTTGTCGGAGGAAATAGGTTTTGGGCGAGTACATGTCGAACATTTCAGAAACGGTTAATTGCGTATATCTCTAAGAGAAAGAGTGTGATTTTGATGAAACTTGGGTGACATGTGAACAATGTGGGTCGCATGTACACAAAAATGAATGGTTGCTATGCACACCATCCGTTGCTTAGCAACAGCTAAAATACTTTATCGTACATCGTCCACTTATTGTGGACTGTACAAAAAAATTAATACCTCCGAAACTGGACCTCCGAGGGAACTGTTTTTTTGTGCCCAAGGAGAATGTCTTGCAGCATCATCTAAAAAAATAAAATCTTTAGCGAATAGATAAATGGAATTACCAGGGCTGCCATTTGTTAGAGTCTCTTTGGAAACATGCCTGAAATTTCACAATGTGGGTTTCTGGGCGCAAACTAAGAGGGCTGTGATAATCATATTTATTGTGCGAAATTGATTGATAGCATGCACATGAATATCGGCAAGTCTCGTCGGCCAGCTTTCCATTGAGAGCGAGCAGCCATGTCGCCGAACGGCTTGTCTGTCTGTTGGGGAGTCGATCTCGTCGAAAAAAAAAAATTCAAAAATTTTTTTTTGAAATTTGTTCTCTCCTTATTAGCAGTATTTCCGTCGATATTGGGAAGTCGATCTAGTCGAATTTTTTTTTTTTTGAGATTTGTTCTCCCCTTATCAGTATTTAAAATGGCGATTTCAGTTAATAAAATGGCGATTTCGATGAAACTTGGTTGGTAGGTTCATACCATGACCTCGTTGTGTGCAAATGAGAACCGTTGCTCTGGGCATTACCGTTGCCGAGCAACTGGACTTTGAAATTTTTGAAAAATCATAAAAAAAATTAAAATCAAAAATCTGGCCACGAGCAACTGTGGGCAGTACATTCAGCCATATTGTCAAAAATTTCCAGCCGGATCCTATGAAAATTGTCGGAGAAGATAGACTTTGAATGAACCCTGGTCAAAAACAATAAAAAAACGAAGTTCGTTATATCTCAGAGACTATGAATCAGATATACATGAAACTGGTATGGTACGTTCATGGAATGTCCTAGTTATGTGTGAGAAAGAACCGTTGCTCGGACTTCTCCGTTGCCGAGCAACGGCCGAAAAACCTCTAAATGTGGGGGTATTTTAACGAAAAAACAATCTGCAGCATCAACCCTTGAAGCGAGAATCATGAATTTTCTTGTGCTTAATCATCAGGCCATTCCCCATCGAACGGGTACATCGCGTCAGGTTGTCTTGGGTAGGCGACTACCCATGTCCGCCAACCGGCTTGTTTATCTGTCTGTCCCTCTGTTCGGTCAAGTGCTCCGTTAATACAATGGCGATTTCGATGAAACTTGGTTGGTTGGTTCATACCATGACCGAGTTGTGTGCAAATGAGAACCGTTGCTATGGACACCACCGTTGCCTATCAACCGGACTTTGAAATTTTTGAAAAATAATAAAAAAATTACTTTTACGAAAATCAAAAATCGGGCCACGAGCGACTGCGGACAGTACATTCAGCCATATTGTCAAAATTTTCCAGTCGGATCCCATGAAAACTGTCGGAGAAGATAGACTTTGAATGAACCCTGGTCGAAAACAATGAAAAAACGAAGTTCCTTATATCTTAGAGACTTTGAGTCAGAAATACATAAAACTGGTATGGTTGGTTCATGGTATGTCCAAGTTATGTGTGAGAAAGAACCGTTGCTACGGACCCCTCCGTTGCCGAGCAACGGCCGAAAAACCTCTAAATGTGGGGGTATTTTAACGAAAAAACAATCTAATGCATCAACCCTTCAAGCGAGAATCATGAATTTTCTTGTGCTTAATCATCAGGCCATTCCCCATCGAACGGGTACATCGCGCCAGGTTCTATTGGGTAGGCGACTACCCATGTCTGCCAACCGGCTTGTTTGTCTGTCTGTCTGTCCCTCTGTTCGGTCAAGTGCTCCGTTAATACAATGGAGATTTCGATGAAACTTGGTTGGAAGGTTCATACCATGAACGAGTTGTGTGCAAATGAGAACCGTTGCTATGGACACGACCGTTTCCTCGCAATGGGACTTTGAAATTTTTGAAAAATCATAAAAAATTTCTTTTTCAAAAATCATTCGTAAGCCCTGGTTAACTATCCGAAGGTGAAACTAGGGTTGGACGGCTTTCCGCTGGATAAGGTGTGGATAAACTTGATTGGTCGATGGCAATGGCCCACCATGCATTGCATTGTCTTCTCAACTTGGCTGCAGGTTGTGGCATGACCTAAATGGTCTCCCTTTCTAATAGAGCATGATCATAAAACTCACCCTGCTGCCTGCCAGGCACCTTCACTCCCAACCTTCTGTCATTGAACCTTTTCCCACATTTCATCTGGCGTCCATTTCCCCCATCTGACCTCCAGCGCCATTCGCAAAGTCCTTCCTTGACACACCTGAGCTCACAACCACATACAAAGCTTTCATCCTCAGCCTGATGTAGTACTGCTCTCCCCTCTGGGCTGGTGCCCCTGCCTCAGCTTCACGCTGTGGAAACCAAGGCTTTTCGGATCATTTGTGTCTCCCACCATGAGGCTGAGTTTTTGGCTCTCTCACTCTCACCGCAGGCAGGTCAGTGGTCTTTCTGTCTTCTACTGTCTCCTCTCTGGTCTCGCCCCCCCCCCGCTCCGTCTGTGCTCTGTCCCGCCTACATTTCTACAGAGCGCTCAAGGTCCGCCAGCAACCCCCTTCTGGTAAAACTACCAAAATCACGAATCACTGCTCACCTTCACTTTTTCATTCCTCTTTTTTCCCGCCTCTGGAGAAAACTCCCACACTCTCTTCAATCGCTCTCTTCCCTCCAGGTCTTCAAAACAGCCATTCACCACCATCTCATGTCTTCCCCCATCCAACACCACAATCTTTTCTACCCCCGTTAATCCACCTCAAACCCACCTCCTTCAAATGCCCTGATTTCCTTCCTGAAAGTCCTCGTTGTGTCCATCTTGTTGCCCCCGTGTACTTCGTCCGTATCGTTTTTCTCCCCATCTCTGAACGGTGAAGAATCACTTGGAAAAACAATGAAGATTCTCTTATCCGGATTCGGATCTTCACCAAGATCTGTCCACCAAGTTTGGTGTTCCAAGTTCGGTGCGAGAGTTCAGGAGGTGGAGAGTCCTCTTCCTTTGTGGTGGAGAGTTGATGTGAAAGGGGGAAGTGAATGTTAAAGTTGAAATGTACGTTGAGAGTGTTTAAAAGGGATTTTCCATCGGAAATTGAGGGGCGCAGCAACTCATCAGAGGCTCCTCCCCAGACAACAAAAGGCAAACCTCTGTTTTATATTTTTGAAACACCATTTGTTAAACAAGAATATCAACAGCTCAAAGTACAACACGTACTCACCGTACTCCGGACTCACCACCTGAGATGGTGGTGAACAGCTGTCTTGAAGACGAAGAATGAGATTGCAGAGAATGTGGAATGTCGTTCCACAGGCGGGAAAAGAGAGGAATACATGAGTAGAGGTGAGCAGTGATTGGAGAGAGTGGCTTGTGGAATGCGTGCGTCGTGCAGATACTTGGGGACAAATAACGGAGAGGGCAGAGGGTGCAAAACTAGAAATGAGGCAGAAGAAGGCAAGAGAGACCACCGACCTGTCGGCGGTGGCGAAGTGAAAGGCCCAGAGATTCAGCTTCATCGCGAGAGTCCAATGATATTGAAGGCCTTTGTTTCCACGGTGTCAAGCAAAGCAAGACGTGAGGCAAGGGAGCCAGCCCAGAGGAGAAAGCCGTACTCCATGAATCTGCAGATGAAGGCCTTGGCGGAAGATAGGAGCTCAGGTGTGCCATGGAAGGACTTCACACGATGGAGGATCCCCAGTCGGAGTCTGGCTTTGGAGGCCAATTTTGAAATGTGGCTTGTCCAAGAGAGATCATAGCTGAGAGTGAGATACAATTGTCTGAGTGAATGAACCTCTTCAAGAGGGTTGTTGAGAAGGGATATGGAAGCGTTTGCAGTGCGGTCCTATCGGAGAGAGAGAATGAGTGTCATGGATTTATTCGGATTGAAAGACATATTCCAAGTGTTTGATCAGTTTGTGATATTGTCAAGGTCTGATGAGAGGGAAGAAGCTGCCACCTGTCTGTCAAGATGACAAGGGATGTCACGGCAGAGAATGGAGGCATCAGCAAAGAGATGAAGAGGATTTTCCAGAGAGTCAGTGATATCATTGATGAAGACAAGGAATAATATGGGGGTCTTGAACACTGCTTTGATGTTCTACAACCATGACAGGGAGAGCAGATAAAAGGGTTCTGTTGAGAGCCACACATTGACGACGAGGGTGGAGGAAGTCAGTTACCCAAGAGTGGAGTTGGCTTGGATTGCACAGACAGACAGTTTACATTTTGTATCTCACGGATAGGTGGATCTGCATCCGGACCTGAACCAAAATTTAATCGGTTTGTTCATGTCACCGAACCAACTCATTCACCAAGTTTTGTCATAATCCATCAACAACTTTTTTGAGATATCGTGCTGTATATCACTTTAAGCAACACATATACCTTTAAGCAATGGACATCTACCTATAAACAACATAGAATACCTATAAGCTTTAAACCATCAACATATTCCTATTATCAATCGATATATACCTATAAACAATGGACATATACCTTGAAACAACGGACATATACCTGGAAAACTGTGAAACAAATAAATAATATATTATAAGATATACAAACCTGGTTGTTGCTGAACACTTGACCAAGAAAGTGGGCAAGTGGTTGTTTTTCTGGGTCGTTGATGCAACACTTGTGGTTGCTTTGAAAACAAGGGAAACTGTTTCCAGGTTTGTTGTTGTTGTTGTTTTTATTAGTTTTTCCTCTGTGCTGTTATTTTGTGGTTTTGTCCAAACTTGGACAAACACCGGAATCAATATCATGCACATCCCGTTTCAGATGGTGCGAGGAAAATGTGGAGCTTTGCCACAGAAGATCATGACAACCTTTGTAAGTATTGTTACATAATTCATCCAATTACAGCCGTGATCGAATCAGGATGAGATCATGTTATAAGGAATACATATCTGAAAGATGATAAAGAAATGTTCAACAGTTTTTGAAATATCGCGGACACAAAGGTACATGGACGGATGATGGGACATGGAGGGATGATGGGATATGGAGGGATGATGGGATGTGGATCGATGATGGGACATGGAGGGATGATGGGACATGGAGGGATGATGGGATATGGATCGATGATGGGACATGGAGGGATGATGGGACATGGAGGGATGATGGGTTATGGATGGATGATGGGACATGGAGGGATGATGGGACATGGAGGGATGATGGGAAATGACATCGATGATGGGACATGGATCGATGATGGGACGTGGAGGGATGATGGGATATGGATCGATGATGGGACATGGAGAGATGATGGGACATGGAGGGATGATGGGACATGGAGAGATGATGGGACATGGAGGGATGATGGGACATGGAGGGATGATGGGAAATGGATCGATGATGGGACATGGAGAGATGATGGGACATGGAGGGATGATGGGACATGGAGGGATGATGGGATATGGATCGATGATGGGACATGGAGAGATGATGGGACATAGAGGGATGATGGGACATGGATCGATGATGGGACATGGAGGGATGATGGGACATGGAGGGATGATGGGTGATGGATGGATGATGGGACATGGAGGGATGATGGGACATGGAGGGATGATGGGAAATGGATCGATGATGGGACATGGATCGATGATGGGACATGGAGGGATGATGGGATATGGATCGATGATGGGACATGGAGAGATGATGGGACATGGAGGGATGATGGGACATGGAGAGATGATGGGACATGGAGGGATGATGGGACATGGAGGGATGATGGGAAATGGATCGATGATGGGACATGGAGAGATGATGGGACATGGAGGGATGATGGGACATGGAGGGATGATGGGAAATGGATCGATGATGGGACATGGACGGATGATGGGACATGGATCGATGATGGGACATGGAGGGATGATGGGACATGGAAGGATGATGGGCATGGAGGGATGATGGGACATGGAGGGATGATGGGACATGGAGGGATGATGGGATATGGATCGATGATGGGACATGGAGGGATGATGGGACATGGAGGGATGATGGGACATGGATCGATGATGGGACATGGAGGGATGATGGGACATGGAGGGATGATGGGACTTGGAGGGGTGATGGGACATGGAGGGATAATGGGACTTGGATGGATGATGGGACATGGAGGGATGATGGGACATGGAGGGATTATGGGACATGGAGGGATGATGGGACATGGAGGGATGATGGGATATGGATCGATGATGGGACATGGAGAGATGATGGGACATGGGGGGATGATGGGACATGGGCGGATGATGGGACATGGAGGGATGACGGGACATGGAGGGATGATGGGCATGGAGGGATGATGGGACATGGAGGGATGATGGGATATGGAGGGATGATGGGACTTGGAGGGGTGATGGGACATGGAGGGATGATGGGATATGGATCGATGATGGGACATGGAGAGATGATGGGACATGGAGGGATGATGGGACATGGAGGGATGATGGGATATGCATCGATGATGGGACATGGAGGGATGATGGGATATGGAGGGATGATGGGCATGGAGAGATGAAGGGACTTGGAGGGATGAAGGGATATGGAGGGATGATGGGACATGGAGGGATGATGGGACATGGAGGGATGATGGGACTGTGAGGGGTGATGGGACATGGGTGGATGATGGGACATGGAGGGATGATGGGACATGGAGGGATGATCGGCATGGAGTGATGAAGGGACATGGAGGGATTATGGGCATGGAGGGATGAAGGGACATGGAGGGATGAAGGGCAATGGAGGGATGATGGGACATGGAGGGATGATTGGATATGGATCGATGATGGGACATGGAGGGATGATGGGACATGGGTGGTGATGGGACATGGAGGGATGTTGGGACATGGAGGGATGATGGGCATGGAGGGATGATGGGACATGGAGGGATGATGGGACATGGAGGGATGATGGGCATGGAGGGATGATGGGACATGGAGGGATGATCGGCATGGAGGGATGATGGGAGATGGAGGGATGACGGGACTTGGAGGGTGATGGGACATGGAGGGATGATGGGACATGGAGGGATGATGGGACATGGAGTGATGATGGGACATGGAGGGATGATGGGCATGGAGGGATGATGGGACATGGAGGGTTGATGGGACTTGGAGGGTGATGGGACATGGAGGGATGATGGGACATGGAGGGATGATGGGACATGGGTGGATGATGGGACATGGAGGGATGATGGGCATGGAGGGATAAAGGGACATGGAGGGATGATGGGACATGGAGGGATGACGGGACTTGGAGGGTGATGGGACGTGGAGGGATGATGGGACATGGAGGGATGATGGGACATGGAGGGATGATGGGACATGGAGGGATGACGGGACTTGGAGGGTGATGGGACATGGCGGGATGAAGGGACATGGAGGGATGATGGGACATGGAGGGATGATGGGCATGGAGGGATGATGGGACATGGAGGAATGATGGGACTTGGAGGGGTGATGGGACATGGAGGGATAATGGGACATGGGCGGATGATGGGACATGGGCGGATGATGGGACATGGAGGGATTATGGGACATGGAGGGATGATGGGACATGGACGGATGAAGGGACATGGAGGGATGAAGGGAGATGGAGGGATGATGGGACATTGAGGGATGATGGGACATGGAGGGATGATGGAACATGGACGAATGATGGGACATGGGGGGATGATGGGACATGGAGGGATGATGCGCATGGAGGGATGATGGGACATGGAGGGATGATGGGACATGGAGGGATGACGGGACTTGGAGGGTGATGGGACATGGAGGGATGATGGGACATGGAGGGATGATGGGCATGGAGGGATGAAGGGACATGGAGGGATGAAGGGACATGGAGGGATGATGGGACATGGAGGGATGATGGGACATGGAGGGATGATGGGCATGGAGGGATGATGGGACATGGAGGAATGATGGGACTTGGAGGGGTGATGGGACATGGAGGGATGATGGGACATTGAGGGATGATGGGACATGGAGGGGTGATGGGACATGGAGGGATGATGGTACATGGGCGGATGATGCGACATGGAGGGATGATGGGACATGGAGGGATGAAAGGACATGGATGGACGATGGGACATGGAGGGATGATGGGCATGGAGGGATGAAGGGACATGGAGGGATGATGGGATATGGATCGATGATGGGACATGGAGGGATGATGGGATATGGATCAATGATGGGACATGGAGGGATGATGGGACATGGAGGGATGATGGGACATGGAGGGATGATGGGACATGGAGGGATGTTGGGACATGGAGGGATGATGGGCATGGAGGGATGATGGGCATGGAGGGATGATGGGACATGGAGGGATGATGGGCATGGAGGGATGATGGGCATGGAGGGATGACGGGACATGGAGGGATGATGGGACATGGAGGGATGACGGGACTTGGAGGGTGATGGGACATGGAGGGATGATGGGACATGGAGGGAAGACGGGACTTGGAGGGTGATGGGACATGGAGGGATGATGGGACATGGAGGGATGATGGGACATGGAGGGATGATGGGACATGGGCAGATGATGGGACATGGAGGGATGAAGGGACATGGAGGGATGATGGGACATGGAGGGATGATGGGACATGGAGGGATGATCGGCATGGAGGGATGATGGGACATTGAGGGATGATGGGACATGGAGGGTGATGAGCATGGAGGGATGATGGGACATGGAGGGATAATGGGACATGGAGGGATGACGTGACTTGGAGGGTGATGGGACATGGAGGGATGATGGGACATGGAGGGATGATGGGACATGGGCAGATGATGGGACATGGAGGGATGATGGGCATGGAGGGATGAAGGGACATGGAGGGATGATGGGACATGGAGGGATGACGGGACTTGGAGGGTGATGGGACGTGGAGGGATGATGGGACATGGAGGGATGATGGGACATGGAGGGATGATGGGCATGGAGGGATGAAGGGACATGGAGGGATGATGGAACATGGAGGGATGATGGGATATGGATCGATGATGGGGCATGGAGGGATGATGGGACATGGAGGAATGATGGGACTTGGAGGGGTGATGGGACATGGAGGGATGATGGGACATTGAGGGATGATGGGACATGGAGGGATGATGGGACATGGGCGGATGATGGGACATGGAGGGATGATGGGACATGGAGGGATGAAGGGACATGGATGGATGATGGGACATGGAGGGATGATGGGCATGGAGGGATGAAGGGACATGGAGGGATGATGGAACATGGAGGGATGTTGGGATATGGATCGATCATGGGACATGGAGGGACGATGGGATATGGATCAATGATGGGACATGGAGGGATGATGGGACAGGAGGGATGATGGGACATGGAGGGATGATGGGACATGGAGGTATGATGAGACATGGAGGGATGATGGGCATGGAGGGATGATGGGACATGGGTGGATGATGGGACATGGAGGGATGATGGGACATGGAGGTATGATGGGACATGGAGGGATGATGGGCATGGAGGGATGATGGGACATGGAGGGATGATGGGACATGCAGGGATGTTGGGACATGGAGAGATGATGCGCATGGAGGGATGATGGGACATGGAGGGATGATGGGACATGGAGGGATGACGGGACATGGAGGGATGATGGGCATGGAGGGATGATGGGACATGGAGGGATGATGGGACATGGAGGGATGACGGGACTTGGAGGGTGATGGGACATGGAGGGATGATGGGACATGGAGGGATGACGGGACTTGGAGGGATGATGGCACATGGAGGGATGATGGGACATGGAGGGATGATGGGACATGGGTGGTGATGGGACATGGAGGGATGTTGGGACATGGAGGGATGATGGGACATGGAGGGATGATGGGCATGGAGGGATGATGGGACATGGAGGGATGATGGGCATGGAGGGATGATGGGACATGGAGGGATGATGGGACATGGAGGGATGACGGGACTTGGAGGGTGATGGGACATGGAGGGATGATGGGACATGGAGGGATGATGGGACATGGAGCGATGATGGGACATGGAGGGATGATGGGCATGGAGGGGTGATGGGCATGGAGGGATGATGGGACATGGAGGGATGATGGGCATGGAGGGATGATGGGACATGGAGGGATGATGGGACATGGAGGGATGATGGGACATGGGTGGATGATGGGACATGGAGGGATGATGGGCATGGAGGGATGAAGGGACATGGACGGATGATGGGACATGGAGGGATGACGGGACTTGGAGGGTGATGGGACGTGGAGGGATGATGGGATGTGGAGGGATGATGGGACATGGAGGGATGATGGGCATGGAGGGATGATGGGACATGGAGGAATGATGGGACTTGGAGGGGTGATGGGACATGGAGGGATAATGGGACATGGAGGGATGATGGGACAGGGAGGGATGATGGGGCTTGGAGGGATGACGGGACATGGAGGGATGATGGGACATGGAGGGATGATGGGACATGGAGGGATGATGGGACATGGAGTGATGATGGGACATGGAGGGATGATGGGACATGGAGGGATGAAGGACATGGAGGGATGATGGGACATGGAGGGATGATGGGACATGGAGGGATGATGGGACATGGAGGAATGATGGGACTTGGAGGGGTGATGGGACATGGACGGATGATGGGACATCGAGGGATGATGGGACATGGGCGGATGATGGGACATGGAGGGATGATGGGACATGGGCAGATGATGGGACATGGAGGGATGATGGGACATGGAGGGATGAAGGGACATGGATGGATGATGGGACATGGAGGGATGATGGGCATGGAGGGATGAAGGGACATGGAGGGATGATGGAACATGGAGGGATGTTGGGATATGGATCGATGATGGGACATGGAGGGATGATGGGATATGGATCAATGATGGGACATGGAGGGATGATGGGACATGGAGGGATGATGGGACATGGAGGGATGATGGGACATGGAGGGATGTTGGGACATGGAGGGATGATGGGCATGGAGGGATGATGGGACATGGAGGGATTATGGGACATGGAGGGATGATGGGACATGGAGGGATGATGGGCATGGAGGGATGATGGGACCTGGAGGGATGATGGGACATGGAGGGATGACGGGACTTGGTGGGTGATGGGACATGGAGGGATGATGGGACATGGAGGGAAGACGGGACTTGGAGGGTGATGGGACATGGAGGGATGATGGGACATGGAGGGATGATGGGACATGGAGGGATGATGGGACATGGGCAGATGATGGGACATGGAGGGATGAAGGGACATGGAGGGATGATGGGACATGGAGGGATGATGGGACATGGAGGGATGATCGGCATGGAGGGATGATGGGACATTGAGGGATGATGGGACATGGAGGGATGACGGGACTTTGAGGGTGATGGGACATGGAGCGATGATGGGACATGGAAGGATGATGGGACATGGAGGGATGATGGGACATGGAGGGATGATGAGCATGGAGGGATGATGGGACATGGAGGGATAATGGGACATGGAGGGATGACGTGACTTGGAGGGTGATGGGACATGGAGGGATGATGGGACATGGAGGCATGATGGGACATGGGCAGATGATGGGACATGGAGGGATGATGGGCATGGAGGGATGAAGGGACATGGAGGGATGATGGGACATGGAGGGATGACGGGACTTGGAGGGTGATGGGACGTGGAGGGATGATGGGACATGGAGGGATGATGGGACATGGAGGGATGATGGGCATGGAGGGATGAAGGGACATGGAGGGATGATGGAACATGGAGGGATGATGGGATATGGATCGATGATGGGACATGGAGGGATGATGGGATATGGATCAATGATGGGACATGGAGGGATGATGGGACATGGAGGGATGATGGGACATGGAGGGATGATGAGCATGGAGGGATGATGGGACATGGAGGGATAATGGGACATGGAGGGATGTTGGGACATGGAGAGATGATGCGCATGGAGGGATGATGGGACATGGAGGGATGATGGGACATGGAGGGATGACGGGACATGGAGGGATGATGGGCATGGAGGGATGATGGGACATGGAGGGATGATGGGACATGGAGGGATGACGGGACTTGGAGGGTGATGGGACATGGAGGGATGATGGGACATGGAGGGATGACGGGACTTGGAGGGATGATAGCACATGGAGGGATGATGGGACATGGAGGGATGATGGGACATGGGTGGTTATGGGACATGGAGGAATGTTGGGACATGGAGGGATGATGGGCATGGAGGGATGAAGGGACATGGAGGGATGATGGGACATGGAGGGATGATGGGCATGGAGGGATGATGGGACATGGAGGGATGATGGGACATGGAGGGATGACGGGACTTGGAGGGTGATGGGACATGGAGGGATGATGGGACATGGAGGGATGATGGGACATGGAGCGATGATGGGACATGGAGGGATGATGGGCATGGAGGGATGATGGGACATGGAGGGATGATGGGACATGGAGGGATGATGGGACTTGGAGGGTGATGGGACATGGAGGGATGATGGGACATGGAGGGATGATGGGACATGGGTGGATGATGGGACATGGAGGGATGATGGGCATGGAGGGATGAAGGGACATGGAGGGATGATGGGACATGGAGGGATGATGGGACTTGGAGGGTGATGGGACGTGGAGGGATGATGGGATGTGGAGGGATGATGGGACATGGAGGGATGATGGGACATGGAGGGATGACGGGACTTGGAGGGTGATGGGACATGGAGGGATGAAGGGACATGGAGGGATGATGGGACATGGAGGGATGATGAGCATGAAGGGATGATGGGACATGGAGGAATGATGGGACTTGGAGGGGTGATGGGACATGGAGGGATAATGGGACATGGGCGGATGATGGGACATGGGCGGATGATGGGACATGGAGGGATTATGGGACATGGAGGGATGATGGGACATGGAGGGATGAAGGGACATGGAGGGATGAAGGGACATGGAGGGATGATGGGACATTGAGGGATGATGGGACATGGAGGGATGATGGAACATGGACGAATGATGGGACATGGGGGGATGATGGGACATGGAGGGATGATGCGCATGGAGGGATGATGGGACATGGAGGCATGATGGGACATGGAGGGATGACGGGACTTGGAGGGTGATGGGACATGGAGGGATGATGGGACATGGAGGGATGATGGGCATGGAGGGATGAAGGGACATGGAGGGATGAAGGGACATGGAGGGATGATGGGACATGGAGGGATGAATGGACATGGAGGGATGATGGGCATGGAGGGATGATGGGACATGGAGGAATGATGGGACTTGGAGGGGTGATGGGACATGGAGGGATGATGGGACATTGAGGGATGATGGGAGATGGAGGGTTGATGGGACATGGAGGGATGATGGTACATGGGCGGATGATGCGACATGGAGGGATGATGGGACATGGAGGGATGAAGGGACATGGATGGATGATGGGACATGGAGGGATGATGGGCATGGAGGGATGAAGGGACATGGAGGGATGATGGAACATGGAGGGATGATGGGATATGGATCGATGATGGGACATGGAGGGATGATGGGATATGGATCAATGATGGGACATGGAGGGATGATGGGACATGGAGGGATGATGGGACATGGAGGGATGATGGGACATGGAGGGATGTTGGGACATGGAGGGATGATGGGCATGGAGGGATGATGGGACATGGAGGGATTATGGGACATGGAGGGATGATGGGACATGGAGGGATGATGGGCATGGAGGGATGATGGGACCTGGAGGGATGATGGGACATGGAGGGATGACGGGACTTGGAGGGTGATGGGACATGGAGGGATGATGGGACATGGAGGGAAGACGGGACTTGGAGGGTGATGGGACATGGAGGGATGATGGGACATGGAGGGATGATGGGACATGGAGGGATGATGGGAAACGGGCAGATGATGGGACATGGAGGGATGAAGGGACATGGAGGGATGATGGGACATGGAGGGATGATGGGACATGGAGGGATGATCGGCATGGAGGGATGATGGGACATTGAGGGATGATGGGACATGGAGGGATGACGGGACTTTGAGGGTGATGGGACATGGAGCGATGATGGGACATGGAAGGATGATGGGACATGGAGGGATGATGGGACATGGAGGGTGATGAGCATGGAGGGATGATGGGACATGGAGGGATAATGGGACATGGAGGGATGACGTGACTTGGAGGGTGATGGGACATGGAGGGATGATGGGACATGGAGGGATGATGGGACATGGGCAGATGATGGGACATGGAGGGATGATGGGCATGGAGGGATGAAGGGACATGGAGGGATGATGGGACATGGAGGGATGACGGGACTTGGAGGGTGATGGGACGTGGAGGGATGATGGGACATGGAGGGATGATGGGACATGGAGGGATGATGGGCATGGAGGGATGATGGGACATGGAGGGATGATGGAACATGGAGGGATGATGGGATATGGATCGATGATGGGACATGGAGGGATGATGGGATATGGATCAATGATGGGACATGGAGGGATGATGGGACATGGAGGGATGATGGGACATGGAGGGATGTTGGGACATGGAGGGATGATGGGCATGGAGGGATGATGGGACATGGAGGGATGATGGGACATGGAGGGATGATGGGACATGGAGGGATGATGGGCATGGAGGGATGATGGGACCTGGAGGGATGATGGGACATGGAGGGATGACGGGACTTGGAGGGTGATGGGACATGGAGGGATGATGGGACATGGAGGGAAGACGGGACTTGGAGGGTGATGGGACATGGAGGGATGATGGGACATGGAGGGATGATGGGACATGGAGGGATGATGGGACATGGGCAGATGATGGGACATGGAGGGATGAAGGGACATGGAGGGATGATGGGACATGGAGGGATGATGGGACATGGAGGGATGATCAGCATGGAGGGATGATGGGACATTGAGGGATGATGGGACATGGAGGGATGACGGGACTTGGAGGGTGATGGGACATGGAGCGATGATGGGACATGGAAGGATGATGGGACATGGAGGGATGATGGGACATGGAGGGATGATGGGCATGGAGGGATGATGGGACATGGAGGGATAATGGGACATGGAGGGATAATGGGACATGGAGGGATGACGTGACTTGGAGGGTGATGGGACATGGAGGGATGATGGGACATGGAGGGATGATGGGACATGGGCAGATGATGGGACATGGAGGGATGATGGGCATGGAGGGATGAAGGGACATGGAGGGATGATGGGACATGGAGGGATGACGGGACTTGGAGGGTGATGGGACGTGGAGGGATGATGGGACATGGAGGGATGATGGGACATGGAGGGATGATGGGACATGGAGGGATGACGGGACTTGGAGGGTGATGGGACATGGCGGGATGAAGGGACATGGAGGGATGAAGGGACATGGAGGGATGATGGGCATGGAGGGATGATGGGACATGGAGGAATGATGGGACTTGGAGGGGTGATGGGACATGGAGGGATAATGGGACATGGGCGGATGATGGGACATGGGCGGATGATGGGACATGGAGGGATTATGGGACATGGAGGGATGATGGGACATGGAGGGATGAATGGACATGGAGGGATGATGGGACATGGAGGGAGGATGGG
>NW_028222001.1:0-25000 GCF_056783735.1 Eptatretus burgeri
CACACACATACACACACATCAACAAACAAAAGTTAAGCCTTGACTATTCAGTTGAGGATTCTGTGTTTGGGGTTCACAGATCTAAGAACGTCCCCCTTGACACACATTATCTACTGTTATACACCACGGACTTGGCCCTCGAGTGTCCACAACGGTGTATAGTAGGAGGGAGTGAAGCGCCAACCCATTGCTCCCATGGGTATTATCTGCTTAGTTTTGTCTTTTGTAATTCCTGTGAATAAAATGAACCTAAAATCTCTTCCCCTTCCAAATCATATATCTTATAAGTCCAAGGAACCGTATCAATTACATAAACAATTTTAAAAAGTTCGTTCGTCCATCGTTTAAGATAACCTTTTTCAAAATGAGATTTCCATCTATATATTCTTACGATATCACCAACTTTGAACTTAGGTTTTCTGACATTAATCTCTTTTTCATATTTTAATTTTGTAAATGTTTCTGATGGTTTCATATTCGTTGACGTGTGAATCGTGTCATTATACTTATCCACAATATCCTGAATAAAAGATGTCCATTGTTGTGAATCGAGTTGTGTGAATTTTTTATATAGTCTCTCTTTTAAGGTACGATTAAAATGTTCAACAATAACGGCATTCCCTTCATTAAAGGTACTGTATAATGTAATACTGTTATTTTTTTATAAAACTCTCCACGCTCATCAGTCCACAATTTTTTAGGTTTTCTCTTACTTTTATTAAATATCTGTTGAAAGGCTAACATAAGAGTATTACCTGTTGTTTTTTTAAAGGGACAACCCATGCATATCTACTCCTCAAATCAATAACGGTTAAAGCATACTTGTACCCCTTATCATTATTGAGTTCAATCAAATCAGCAGACCAGATATAATCAACTTCCTTGGAATAAACCTTCCCTCTACGAAACTTTCTGAATATTGGTTTAAGTAATTCATCAGCTAATTGCTCTTCAATCTTAATGACATCATTAGAGCCTATAAGTTTTTTGAATTTCCAAGTCCAAGTTTCAATTTAGCACTGATCATCTTCTTCACGATGAACCGATCAACTTTTTCTCTCAAGGTTGGATTTTGTATCAGAGACAAATTATACAACATTTCTCTTTCGGCTTCATGCTTTTCTTTCAAAGTTGTGGTATTCCCATAATCAATATCATGCCTCATGCACACTTCATCAACTCTATTGACGGGTTTACTCCATGATTTAAGATTGTCTGCCTCATCTAATCTTTTATCCAAGTTTGTGCCTGGACCACAGAAAGAATACCCTGATAGATGTAATTCCCCTGGTATTCCAGTAGTTGTAAGTTTACTTCCTGATAAAAACTTTTGCATATCTCCTCCGAGTTTGTGTTTGGAGATAAATTGATTTTTTTTGAACCACACACTGAACATCTGCCTTTTTGTATAACCCTGTTATTTTTACTTTTAAAATATGAGATTTTTTAGGATCAGTTTTCTTTTTACATTTAAGACAATAACTCATTTATTTATGAGAAAAAATCCGACAGAGTGCAAACACCATTTTAATTTCCAACATGCACATTTGAATCTTAATTTTTAAAACATTAAGAATCATCAGAAATGCCTTCACTCTCTCCTCCATTTATAAAAGAAAAAAAATGAAAAACTTGAATTAAAATCAATATCTTGCCGATGACAATAGTCTTATCGAAAGTATTGCAATTGGACTTGTCAATTCTTTGTTTTCCTCCTCGGTGGGTTGAGTTATTTTCTGGAATACTCCCAATCTTTTTTTCATCTCACTGGTTTCCATATTTTCATATTTATTCAGTCTCGCTCTCTCCTCCCTCTCCTCCTTCTCTCTCTTCTCCCTCTCATCCTTCTCTTTCTTCTCCCTTTCCTCCCTCTCCTCCTTCTCTCTCTTCTCCTTTTCCTCCTCTTCTCTCTCTTCAACTCCTTCCTCGTCCCTTACTATCCTTGAATCACTTACACCCCATAGAATATCACACATGTATTCATCAGGATTTCTTGTTATTCCTGTATCCAAAATAATTTTTTTACAAAAGGAAACCAACAATATTTCTTTTGAATTTCTAAAAGAGCCGTTTTCTTAACTATATAATTTTTTCATTATTTAACATTCTAATGAAATCTAAAGTTGTCGGTTTATCAACATCAGCATAATGCCAATCTTTTATTGAAAATACCTCATTCTTATGTTGTAGAACATATTTATTAAAATACCGAATACCCTTTTCTTGAAGGTATGCTTGGACACAGAAATGATAATTTTCTTGAAGCCTTCTTGCCATCATTTATGTATTAGAAATATATGTTAGAATAATATTATGACACGAAACTCCTCCCCATCTTCCCATAGTTAAATAATTTTGTATTTCCCGACTTATTATATATAATCCTGTTTTTTCTGTTTTCATGATATAAACTCGGGCAAAACCATTATTATATTTACCCTTATTAAATTATTTTATTTGTTGTTTACTAATCGTGGCTCCACAAAACTCATTCTCGATACCAAGTGGATAATATTCTTCCTTACGAGACTGATTTAATTGCTCCAGGTCTTTTAGGTCAATTTTAAATGACCAATTATACCTTAAATCTTTCATATCATACCCCCATTTTTCTATTCTCATACAAACGATATGTCCTTCTTTATGAAAATTTATTTCAATTCGAACTGTGAATTCTGTATGACCTGGAGATAAAATCAACAGTTCTGTATCTTTGGAATACACGGCCGTTTTATTTAAGGATATATATTGTGATAAATCACTTAATCTCACCAAATCATTCGCGTCAGTCGGGGTGAGATAATTTTTTAATTTATAAGCATTTTTCATTTCAATATTTTTGGTTATATTATATTTATGTCGTTCAGCCTGTGCCTTTGTGTAATAATTTGATAAATCAATATCCAGTTCTTGGGATACACCAAAGATAGAACCATCTTTACCAACAAAAGTCATTTATATTAGATTAAAAATAATGTCATAAAAAAATATTTTTGTTGAGTTGAAATAACACATATAGACATAACTGACCACAACACTTGGAATTTAATTCTTGGACTTGAAATGTTTGATAAACACCATTCTGTTAGAATTTTATGACTTCAACAGGTCGTGGAAGACTAAAACTATAAAAATAATATTTGTCTTGACTATTAAAAATACAAACCCAATGAGAACCGTTCCCATTATTATCTTCTAAGTTCATAATTATATTCTTTGAATGTTTAGGCACATTTGTTCATTCATCTCTCATACAAATAACCACATTATGAATTTTTAATTTCTTACAATATTTGACAAGTTGTAAATTTGATGTTGTATTCTTTCCAAATTCTTTAAACCACTCATCAATGCTCATTTATTTATTCGAAAGATATAATCCATTACCTCTTTTAGTTAATTTTACACCTGCTTGTGTGAGAGAAGAAAGAATATCTCCAACTAACAATCTCGCTTTATCAGGCAGACCTTCAAGTTTTTCAGCAAAATCTACAATTACACCACTTCCACTAATTTGTTTCTCCAACTCTTTGTTATGTCTTTCCAATTATTTTTGAGCCTGGAATTGAGCCTTCCTTTCGTTGGCAGTTTTCACCGCTGTTGAAATACCACCCGTCAATGCTCCAACCGCACTTAAACCAGCAAATAAAGGAATTAGAAATTGGAGAAATCCTCCACTCATCTCTCTTGTTGAATATTTTTTCAACATCGGTTTTGTCATTTTAATTTTAAGTGAGCCAGTATCATTCAAGATTTTAACGTGTTCCCTTGTGAGCAAAACATCAATTCTTACTGCTCGTTTTCTCTGAATTGTATAAATGTTAATCGTACAAGGCTTTTGATTTTGAACACAAGATGATAGTTAATGAAGATTGATTTGATTAACATATACCCCAGTTGGTACTTTGCCACTCATTTGTTTAACAAAAAATTATGTGAGACCAATCATAACACCATTATCTGTATTAATCTGCAATTCTGTTTCTTCCAAAAGCAAACAATATGTATCAACTTCTTCACTCTCTCCTCTTTCAATGTATAGGGAAGTATCCACTCAATTCGACTTTATAGTTTCCTTTTGAGCGCTCAGGTCAAATGCATAGATTGTATACAAACTTTTAAATGCTGTCATATCCAAAATAGGTTCTTTATTTCCATTACTTTCACACACCTTTTGGTAAGCCTTGTATGCTTCAGCAAAATCATTTTTTTCCCAATTAATTTCCAATCTATCTCGTGGATAAAATGTTCCATCTAGAGAAACGCGGTTGTTTCACCTTAGCATTATCACTCAATGCATTATTCTTATCAGTCGCAGTATCACCATCTGGCTTTTTAAAAATGATCCACAGATATCGTGGCTTTCCTTCCAGAACACCCAAATTCCATGTGTAAGTAGTTTGGTTGAGTTTAACGTGTTGACATCTTCTTTTGAGGTATGATACACTGAGTGGTTTCTTTGAGTTAAGTCTTCTATTCAACATCTCTTCTGTTTTAAGATTAGGAGTATATTCACTGATATACCAACTCATTTCCTCAATTACAAATTTATTCTGATCACCAAAAGCATTACCAACACCAAAAAGCAATCTATTTTCATTATCATTCCTTTGGAGTTGAAATCTAATTTTAAGACCATACAGAACTTTATCATGATCACAAAATCCAAATATACCTTAAAGAGGAACTGCCACAGTAAAACTATTTACTGCTTTTGTATCATCATTATACGCTCCTTTCCTTTGAGTATATCCAGGGTCTGTGTTTGTTCCCGTTGACATATCAGGAATAAAACCTTCGACAGACCCCTTTCCCATTCTATCACTGAATGTATAGAGTGTAAATTTCATCATTTCAGACACAGCAGAGACATAATCAACTGCTTCAACTTCTTGTGTTCCAATATACAAACGCACACTATCAAACATTTTCCAGAAGAAATCATTTACAAGTGTAGCGTTTGTGTTATTCCCAGCCTTAGTGAATTTAAATTTACACAACAAGAAACTTTCGGATAGATTCAAATAGGTTTGTTGATTATTTATTTCAAAACTTTTTGTACCATTCGTATTCCAGTCTGTTCCAGTTATTGCATTTACCTTGAAGTAATCTTTTTTAGTGGAGTTTGAGATAATAATAGTATCATCCAAATCATAGATACTATCAATTGCTTCCATACTTGTATTTATTTAGGAAAAAAGATGTTAAAACTTTTGAAACCCTGATCCAAGTATTCGAATTATTTTCTGTCGTTCTTGGGAGGACAACTGAGTTTTGCCTTTCTTAATTTCTTTTATTGCTTGTAATTTATGAGATTCCTTCTGGGCATCTTTTATGCTCTTTACAACACCTGCTACATTTCCCACAGCAGAAGCAGTTGAACCAATTAGATCTTTATGTTTAAGAATAGTTGAACCAATACCCATTAGAGTATCAATTATCCCATCTCCTCTAAATTGATGTCCAACACCCCTTTGTCTCTTAGGTTTATAGTATCCTCTACCAAGATACATACCTTCACCCTTGTATGGGGAAAGGAACATCCCATCCCCTGTAATTATTTTATGTTTTCCCAACTCGTGTTTCCTCACAATAACCATCGTATTTATTTATTGGAAAACTTCATGTAGGTGAATTCTGATGGATATAACTTCTCCATTAAAAGAAATCATACGATTCTCTTGGTCAGTTATCCTAAAATTTACTCTGTGTATGGTTTTTCCTGACACAGGGAGATAAACCAAATTTTTGGGTTCCATATTGAATTTATAACCAATTGGGGTTGAGTATGCGCTCAATGAAAATATTGCATTTGTTTTTATTCCATCATTATAAGCACCATCAATCAAATCACAGTGAATTAACACCGAATTTATTCCTGAGGATATTTGAATGACATTATCACTGTAAAACATCCCATTAGTTTCAATCTTTTTTGAGGAGAAACCCAATAACTCTCCAAATGAATTATCAATTGTGAAATCAACCTTGTAGTTATTTTTAACTTTAATCGTTGATTTTGAAGTATGTTTTTGAATATCTATAACAATATTTTTTGGTTCATCACCCTGTTCTTTCATAAGACGAGCAATTTCGGAAGATATTTGAGAAATCTCATATGCTCCGGGTGAGACTGTTATCGTTTTGTATCCACTTCCGGGATTATAACTAAACTTGTCATTTTTATCAGTTATATTAAATAAGGTATTATAAGTTTTCATGGACAATAAAGATGCCTCATATTCTTTTGTTGGGTCAAGTTGTAGTGGGTATGGGAATGAAGATGTGTGGTCGCTTGTTGTGAAATTAAAACTCAGGATTGTGCTTCTCATCGTATTTAATATGAGATAAAATGTCTTTATATTGAGATTTATTAATTATTTTCATGTTCATCAACTGGTCTAAAATGGCTGATGCTTCATTAAAACAATTGTTATTTCCAGCCTTCTTACTACCTAACAACAATAACAGTCTATGAACTAATTGCGATGGGTCATTTGGAATAAAACTAATACCTGAACCAAGGATACTTAAAGCCTGAATAATGTGTTTCTCCTTCTCATTTTTCCTACTTTTACTAGAAATACTAACCCTATAATTTAGAGTGTTCAGCAGATCAATATATACTCTATCATCATTATTTTTCATATCCAATGGTTTATCAATATACTTTGATTCATCCCTCACAGTTGAACCTTGTCTTCCATCTTTTGTGAGAAGAAACATTAATCTCGGAGTTAGTTTAACAGGGGGTTGAGCAGAACCCAAGAACCTTAATTCATCATTAAATATCAATACCTTTTCTTGAACAAGATGAAATATTGCTGGTTGTTCTGTTGGAATGAGTCCTGCTTTGGTTTTTGAATCCGCTGAATATTCATTGTTTTGAAGAGCATTCACAATATAATCAGGGGGTTGATTAATCTCTTCCAGTTGTTGAAATAAACCTTCATCATCGTATTCTAATTCTCCTAAATGCTCGAATTCTTCCTCCGTCATTTGATCAAAATCTTTTAACATTTGAATTTTTTTAGGAGTATATTCTACTGTGGGAACTGTGGAAACATCTTTCATTTTTTCTTGGGAAGTTTCTAAAAGTGGTTTAAAAAATTTATCTTGTTTTCTTTCAAATGCTTCTTCGCCCGTTAGTTTCTGTCTGCGTTTCTTCTTTATGTCTTCCTGTTGTTTTACAACTTTTGAAACCAACTCTTGATGTTCCTTAAATCTTCTTGCTCTTTCTTTTGCATCCATTTATTTATTAGAAAATATCATTTAATGAATTGTAAAGATCAACAGGGAAATTTTCCTTTTCTTCATCATTCAAGTAGATGTGTTCAAATAAATCCTTTTCTTTAAATATTTCATCAAATTCTTTATTAACATTAATGCGAGTTGTAATTTCTTCTTCACTAATACTTGCATCTCTGCTTTTCATACGTTTGCGTTGAGTTTCTTCATCAACATCAAAACCGAATGATAAAATCTTCACTCCGCTCAGATGTTTAATAATTTGTCTCGTTCCTTCTGGATTAGTTTCTAATATCCCAAGACCACCAGATTTTAGTTTCCTTCACTCACTCTTACAATGTGAATATTTTGTTGTACCAAGAGAAACCTCCTCAAATATTTGACCTTCATTCCTCAATCGCATATGTTCCTCCACTGAAATATAGTGATAATCTTCACCTTTTACTTCTCCAGGTCTTATTGCTCTAGTTGTTGTTGTTACAATGCGTATCACGGGGTGTTTTTTAAGTAAATTTACAATATTCTCATTTGTACTACACAAGAACCTTGATTTATGAAAGTTTTTTCCAGAAGCAGATTTAGCCACAAGATTTATAATAATAGTTGTCATTTATATATGTAATTGTTTATAAAACAAAAAATATATCCCTTAATATCTCATCTTGTTTCACAACAATATATTTATATTTTTCAGTCGTGTGCTTCATGTAATCCCCAAATTTCTTTTTACTACATAATGTAGAACAATTATCTCTCCAAAAATTATTGATATCTATTGAATTTAACTTGAATAAAATAAAAGTATTAGCATTGTTTCTGATGGAACGACGAGGAAGTTGAAAGTACGATTGACTAAGATAAATACAATTACAAGAAGAATGTCTCCCTGTCTGTGTGGTAGCTGTCCATTACCGTTTGGTTTCTCTCATTAACACAATCATCAAAGATAACGAGGTTCTTTTTTGATTTTTCCAAATCTTGGGGAGACGGTATATCATCCGTATTATCACTAAGAATACAAGTTATCGGATTTGATTTCTTTTTACATCTCTGTGTATCACAAAATAGTTGAATTATATCTTCAATGTTGTAATCATTTAGGTTTTTTTGAAGTTGAAATAAACCGATTATATCTTCTTTTTGAAGACCAGCATTAAAACCTTGTGAGAGTAGTTGATACTATGGTTGAAAACTCGACTTTGTGAAAATTATTAAATTATCATAATCTAAAAAGTTGGGAGTGAGGAGCATCTTTAAAAGTAAGCAGGTTTTTCCACATCCACTTGAACCAACTATGAGACATCTTAATGAATTTGGGAGATTTTTATGGTTGTTAAATTTTATCTTATTTTCCCAAATGGGGAAAAAATCATTCATTTAGATATTTGGAAAACAGGTTATTTAATTTATGATTGGCTTTTTTAGAAACTCTATATTTTATCCTAAGTTCAGGTTTAATTTCAAGATAATCCATTATTTTATTTATGCAATATCTTGTGTTGATATTTCCCTGAAAATCACATCCATGAATAAGATATAACAACAATCCTTTGAACATTTCTCTAATACGTTCAGTTTCTTCCCTTGTTAGGAAAGGTGTGTTATCACCCTCATACTTTACATTCATTTCTCTAATCAATCTTGTAAAGTAATTCATTTTTGGTGTAAATCTAAAAGAATTATTTTCCTTTTTATATTTTTGATTATCATTAATTAGAAGATAATCACAGAATATACATTGTTTATAGGCTTTTGACTCTGTGTTTAATCCCCGTCTTTCACACGCAGGACAATTCTCAAATTTGTCATATGGAGAATCAGGAAAGTCTTGCATATTTATAAAGTAAAACTTTACTTAAACTGAAATTCATCTATACTTTCAGTTGTATATTGGCTCATATTTAATAATATTACCATCGATATCGATATACTTTTTTTCATTGCCAGATTCAACGACAACATTTTTTATATTAAAGGTAATTTTAAAATGATCGTTAACTACTATTGAACGAAATGTCATTTCACCTGATATATTAACATCCTTTATTTCATCAGGATTTACATCTTTAGGGTTGTTGAAAAAAATACAAATTTCTCCTTGCATATTACAGATGGTCTTATCTTTTCTTTCTAAAGCTTCATCCATAAGGTTTTTGTTTTTTGATACTTTTTCTTGTTTCATTGCTTTTTCTAGTTTTGAATATATTACCAGAAGGAGAGGAGAAACTTTTGTTAGAGATACTTTAATTGATGTTCTACCAGGTATACTAAAAGCCCTTCCACTGAAGGAAATTGAAGAACTCATCATATCCACCATAATTGTTTTTATCCAATAGTTGTTATATTTATCTTTGTTCAATTTTACATCCTTGACATATTTCTCAGTATCTTTAACAAATGAAGAGATTGATTGAAACTTGTCTTTTGTGTCTTGAAACATTGTATTTATTAAGTGAAAAAGTTGGAGGATAAAATGGTTTTAAGCACAGATTCACCTGTAAAATAAACGAAATTTTCATCAAGAAAATTTTAGTTTCAGCAAAGATTTATTATATAAATATGGTGAATACAACATACTGCGATGTTTGTAATCACGAATATAAACATTATAGAAAACACCTCCGAACCAACAAACACACATTTAATCTATTTCATAAAATATCTCCTCTTGAGTTGGAAAGAAAACATTGTGATATCTGTTCAAAGGATGTTTTGAAGAGAAGTTATAATAGTCATCTTCAATCACAAAAACACAAGAAAAATGAGTTTAAAGTAAAGGGAGACTATTATATTGAAAACACTGATGGGGCATTTAAAGGGCATATAAAAATAGGGATTTTTCAATTTGGAGAACCCGATCCATCATCAATAGCTGAATCAATTGAAATAGTGAAACCTGATGTTTAAAAAGTTATTAAAAAGACATAAAAAGAAATGAAAACTTTAAAGTTTTATATGGGAGTGAAAATGAATATGAAACGACAAGATGAAGAACAAACTCCTTATATGAGAACAGATCTTCATTTTATAACATCATTTCAAGATTTTTTGAATAGTGGGGTTTATGAAGAACTATCAAAACAAGAGGAGGATGTTGATAATACAGTGGTAGGAAGTGGATTCAATATTTAAAAAATCATCTTTTTAGATATACACATTCTAAAATCAAACCCTCTTAAAGCTTCTTCTTCCTATATTGAATTACCAAAAGAAATAAAACTAAAGAAGGCAGTTGTTAATATTAAGAACAATGATAATAAATGTTTTCTCTGGTCTGTTCTTGCTCACTTTCATCCACCAAAATGTAATTCAGAAAGAGTAAAACAATATATGAAATATGAGAATACCTTGGACATTAAGCCAATGGAATTGGACCTTGTGAGCCAACGGCCATCCATATCTAGTGCCCAACTGTGTCTGCAGACGTCCTGCTGCAGTTGGGTTACTTCTTATTAGGAGGTTGGTGGCAGGATTTGCACTCCGGCCACCGTAAAACCCTTCATTCCGCAAAACGCAAAAACGCAAAAAAATCTGAAAACCCACTCCGTGGGAGTACCTCCTGTGCAGCTTCCCTTCGCAGGGAAGCTCACCGGATGACGGGATTGGGGCAAAGCCTTCGGGACCCCCAATCTTTGATGATCGGAGGGAAACCACGGGGTAACATCCCTGGGTCAGATTGCGGGAGAGTGTGTCGGAGTGGTGCTGAGGTGTCGTCGACCAGACGGCGGTCTCCTTGGGTTAACCTGAGGCGGTCCCTTCGGGTGGGTGCCTGGAATGTCCTATCCCTAAGAGAGGATGATCACCTGTCTCTGTTATCATCTGAGCTCAAGCGTTTGGACATCGGGATTGCAGCTCTCTCTGAGGTTCGGAGACCGGATTGCGGCAAGATAATGGTGGGTGGTTACACCTACTATTGGTCTGGTCGCTCTGATGGTTACCATACCCAAGGAGTTGCTGTAGCTGTGTCCAATAAGCTGACCCCAATGATAATTGAGGTAACACCGGTCAACGAGCGTATAATGAGATTAAGGATTCGTCACTCCTTAGGTGTCATTTCCCTGGTCTCTGTTTATGCTCCGACTGAGGCGAGTGATCTCACCGTGAAGGATGCATTCTACGCCACATTCGAGTCTGTGGTTGATCAGTGCCCCAGACGAGATACACTTCTAGTCTTGGGGGATTTCAATGCATCGACTGGAACTGATAGGGATGGTTATGAGGTGTGTGTTGGTCCCCATGGGTCAGGAACTATGAACCAGAATAGCACTAAGTTCCTTGACTTTGCAAGAAGTCATGGACTTAGGGTGGCCGGTTCATGGTTTCAGCGCCCACAAGCTCATCGCTGGACTTGGTATTCCAACGCTGGCGGTGTGGCAAAGGAGATTGACCATGTCCTCATTGACGGTCGTTGGAGGATGATCCAGAACTGCAGGGTCTACCGGAGTGCTCAGTTCCTCAATACTGACCACAGGCTTGTTGTAGCAACTCTAAAGCTGCACCTTAAATCCTGGAGAATGGTACCATCCCAGCCTAGGCTGGATGTTGCCAAGCTCAGGGATGAGAGAGTAGCTGAGGAGTTTGCGAACAGGCTGAGTGGACACTTGGGGGGTCTGGGTGCTTTGGGGGGTCCTGAAGAGTTGTGGAGCGCCTTCAAGACCACCGTCCTTGATGTTGCCGGTGGATGTCTTGGAGCTCACCGCAGGGCAAAGAAGAATTTTGTCTCTCAAGGAACACTGGATACCATTGACCAGAGTCGCAGGGCCAGGCTGAATGGCAGAGCTGAGCTGTTCAGGGAGCTGAGGCGTAAAACTGTACGTGCACTGAGGGTGGACAAGGAGGCCTATGTGCGAGGAATCTGTGAGGGGGTAGAGCATCACCTGTGGACAGGTGATTCTCGTCCCGCTTGCAGAGGAATTCGCGCATTACGTTCATCCAAGCCCATCCCTCGGAGCACTGCAGTTCGAGCAGAGAGTGGTAGGCTCTTGACAGAGGAGTCTGAAGTGAAGGTCCGCTGGGCCGGTTACTTTGAGCGGTTGTACCAGGCTGATCCCCCAGCTGTCGAGTTGGACGTCAAGGCTGTTACAATCCCTGTTGCTGACACTCGAATCAACTGTGGTCCACCTTCGCTTGTGGTGAACCAGTTGAAATGGGGCAAAGCTCCAGGGATCTGTGGCATCCATGCCGAACTTCTCAAGGCTGGTGGAAATGCTGCACTCGTGTCGTTGCATGCAGTTTTGTGCTCTGCCTGGAACACAGGCATCATCCCAACTGACTGGAAGAGGGGCCTTGTTGTCCCTCTCTGGAAAGGGAAGGGTGATCGCCAAGACTGCAACAACTACCGAGGGGTGACGCTGCTCTCAGTGCCGGGCAAGGTCTTTGCTCGGATAATTCTTGATAGGGTTCGCCACCATCTGCTTGAGCACCAGCGTCCAGAACAGTCAGGCTTTACACCAAAGAGGTCAACGATTGACCGTATCCTTGCCCTTCGTGTCCTCACCGAACGCAGGCGAGAGTTTCGGCAGGGGCTGCTTGCAGCCTATGTTGATCTCTGTAAAGCATTCGATTCAGTGAATCGGGATGTCCTCTGGAGGATTCTTGGTCTTCGTGGGGTGCCACCAAAACTGATCGATCTGATGTCTGAACTCTACTCTGGTACTGAGAGTGCTGTGAAGTGTGGTGGTACCACCTCTGACTTATTTCCAGTTGTTACTGGAGTTCGTCAGGGATGTGTACTTGCCCCCACACTTTTCAGCACTTGTATGGACTGGATTTTAGGGAGGATGTCGGAGAGATCAAGTTGCGATGCATCGTTTGGGAATGTCAAGATCTCGGACCTTGATTTTGCAGATTATGCAGTCATCTTTGCGGAGACTTAAGACATCCTTTTGGGGGCCCTCGAGGTGCTGAATGAGGAGTCGGAGCCGCTGGGATTACGGGTTTCTTGGGTCAAAACGAAGATCCAGGCTTTCGGTGACATCTTGGATGCTGCTGTCCTGTCTGTGTCTGTTTGTGGTGAGGATGTTGAGGTCGTGGAGAGATTCACTTACCTTGGCAGTGATATTCATGTCTCTGCTGGCTGCGAGTCAGAGGTCAATAGACATCTGGGTCGGGCCTGGGGAGTCATGGATTCACTGGATCATGGGGTGTGGTGCTGCCGGTACCTGTGCGGGAGGACGAAAGTCCGAGTCTTCAGGTCCTTGGTACTTCCAGTCTTGCTCTATGGGTGCGAGACTTGGACTCTGACCGGGGATCTGAGACGGAGACTTAATTCCTTTTGTACCAGGTGTCTTCGGAGAATCCTTGGCTATCGCTGGTCGGATTTTGTGTCCAACGAGCGGTTGCTGAGAGAGACTCGGATGAGATTTGTTACCTGCATAGTCCGTGAGCGTCAGTTGTGGCTGTATGGACATGTGGCTCGTTTTCCTGACGCTGATCCTGCTCACCAGATTCTCTCAGCGAGGGAGTCTCATGAGTGGAGGAGGCCAGTGGGCCGACCACGTTCCTCATGGTTGCAGCAGGTTGACCATCATCTCAAGGAGATGGGGATGGGCCTGGCATCTGCCTGGGGGATGGCCAGACGGAGGCCCCTGGAGTACCGGCGGAAAGTGGACGCAGCGACGTGCTGTTCTGGCACATGCTCCCATACCTGACCTGACCTGGACATTAAAGATTTTAAATTCCCAATGCCACTAACAGATATTCCTAAATTTGAGAAAAAGAATAATCTTTCTATTAATGTATATGGATTAACGGATACAAACAAAGTTCAAATATTAAAAATTTCAAACAACTATAAAAATGAAGAAACACACATTGATGTTTTATATTTTAGTGTTTGAAATTATTCACATTACACATACATCAATAATTTATCAAGATTAATCTCTTCTCAGGTATTCAGAACAGCAAACAAAATATATCCTTGTAAGCGATGTCTTAATTCATTTAAGACAGATGAACAGATTTGGTGGTGAACAGATTTCTTTTGAAGATTATAATAAATCTATCATGCACCCATTTGTGATATACGCTGATTTTGAGTGTATCCTTAAAAAGATAAATACTGCTTCTCCTCATCCAAAAGAATCATATGCAAATAAATATCAAAAACATATTCCTTGTGGTTTCTGTTATTATATCAAATCATCTGTTGGAGAAAAGTATAACAAACTTGAACATTATCGTGGAAAAAAAGCTTCACAAGAGTTTGTAAAACGATTAGAAAAGGATTGTATAAGACTCACGAAATTAATGAAAGAAACAAATGAACCGATGAAATTAACCAAAGAAGAAAAATTAGAATTTAGAAAGAACAATATCTGTCATATTTGTGAGGGGGAAATTAAGGAGTCTAAAGTTAGGGATCATTGTCATCTTACTGGTAAATATAGAGGCCCCGCTCATTCCTGTTGTAATCTTAATTATAAATTACCTTCTTTTATTCCAGTCTTTCTTCACAACGGCGCCAACTATGATACACATCTATTTATAAATGAACTTTCAAAAACACCAGGGAATATTTCTGCCATAACAAACACAAGTCAAAAGCATATTTCATTTACAAAAATGATATTCACAAAACCTTTAACTCGTATTAGGTTTCTAGATTCTTACAAGTTTATGGGAACACCACTAGCCTACCTCGCATCAAATCTAAGCTCCACGGACTCTTTTCCCAATCTTAACTCATTCTTTCCAAAAGAGGAAATTCTCACTAAAGAGGAAATTCAGATTAAAGAGAGATTTCAAAGTAAAGAGGAAATTCGAATTAATGAGGAAATTAATGAAGAAATTCTAACTGAAGATGAAATTCTAATTATAAAGAAAATTCGAACAATGAATGAAATTCTAACTAAAGAGGAAATTCTGATTAAAGATGAAATTCTGATTAAAGAAGGAATTCTCACGAGAGAGGAAATTCAAACAAGGAATGAAATTCAAAGTAAAGAGAAAATTCTTACAAGTAAGGGAATTTATCCTTATGATTATATGGATTCATTTATGAGATTTAAAGAAACACAACTTCCTTCAAAAGAAAGTTTCTATAATAACCTTTATGAAGAAGAGATAAGTGATAAGGAATATAAACACGCACAAGAAATATGGAAAATATTTAAGATAAAGAACCTTGGAGAATATCATGATTTATATCTAAAAACAGATGTTTTATTGTTAGCTGATGTGTTTGAAGCTTTTAGATCACTCTGTCATAATAAAAATTGTTATGGATTAGATCCTGCCCACTATTTCACAGCTCCCGGTTTAGCTTGGAGTGCAATGTTGAAAATGACAAAACAAGATATAGATTTAATCAGTGATGTTGATATGCTTTTGATGATTGAGAAGTCCAAGAGAGGTGGAATATCACAAGTATGTTCAAAAAGATATGCTAAAGCAAATAATAAATATCTTCCAAATTATGATAGTGAAAAAGATAGTAATTATTTGATGTATTTTGATGCTAATAATTTGTATGGATGGGCAATGTCTCAATCTCTGCCTTATGGTAAATTAGAGTGGGTGGAAGAAAAGGATTATGAAAAGGCTTTGATGAATATTGTTATTTCTTCTCAAGAGGAATTGAATGACGAAGAAGAAGGTTATTATTTTGAAGTTGATTTGAGGTACCCGAGTGATCTTCATAATAAGCATAAAGACCTTCCTTTTGCATGTGAGAAAGAAACCCCAAAGAAAGAATGGTTCAGTTATTATCATAAAAGTTTTAATATTAAAGGTAAATCAACAGAAAAGTTATTAACAACATTCTATGATAAAGAGGGATATGTTTTGCATCAGAGAAGCTTAAAACAGTTTTTGAGAGAAGGATTGAGAGTAGCTAAAATTCATAGAGTTTTAAAATTTAAACAAAGTCCTTGGATGAAAAAGTATATTCAATTCAATACAGATATGAGAGCAAATACAAAAGTAAAATTTGAAGGGGACTTTTATAAATTAATGAATAATGCTGTATTTGGAAAGACTATGGAAAATGTTAGAAACAGGCAAAACATTAGATTCGCAACATCTTGGAAAGAAGCTTCGAGATTGATAAATAAACCAAGTTTTGAGAGAGAAGAGGTTTTTTCAGAAAACTTTTCTGCAATTCATATGAAAAAGGAAAGTATTGTAATGGATAAACCAATTTATATTGGAACAGCAGTTCTTGATTTATCAAAGATATTGATGTATGATTATTTGTATGACTTAAAGAAAGAGTATGGTGAAAATGTTTCGTTGTTGTATATGGACACTGATAGTTTTATCCTAGATATAAAAACTGATGATGTTTATAAAGATATGAAGAAAAATATTGGAGTATATGATACAAGTAATTTCAGCAAGAAGAGTGAGTTATTTTCCAAAAAGAATGAAAAGGTTATTGGTAAGTTTAAGGATGAGTTGGGTGGAAAAGTAATGAGTGAGTTTATTGGATTGAGAGCAAAGGCATATGCTTATAAGTATGGTGATCAGATTGATAAGAGGTTAAAGGGAATAAAGAAATATGTAATAAAGAAATCAATAACTTTTAGAAATTATTATAATTGTTTGATGAATAAGAAAGAAGAATATAGGAAAATGAATACAATAAGAAGTTATAAACATAACATATATAGTGAAGAAGTAAATAAAAAGGCATTAGGAGCCTTTGATGATCAGAGATTTATTTTAGATAATGGAATAGATTGTGTTCCATATGGATATTGTATGATAGAGTGAATAGAATAGATTGTGTTTTAAAGATGGGAAGATGGGTTAGGGTTTTTTAAGGGCTACCGCCACGTTTTTTCGCAATATATAAATGGTCAAACCAAGTATTAATCAAACTAAAGAGTGGAGAAAATCTCAGTCTTGGTATATAAATGGAAAACACAATGAATGTGAAAAATATCAAATAAGTCTTATTGAAAAAATAACTAAAACAAAGGTAAATAAAACAAATAAGCGAATCAATTTAAAAACTAGTAAGTTAGAGGATGTAAAGAAAAAAATGAATATCCTTGAATGGACTGAAAACTTTGATGGTTATCAATTGAACAATGAAAAAACAATTTACTATCATCTCAAAATGATATGTGGCTCAGGAGGTGGTCAAACAAGAGCATTAAGAGAAGTTTATCATTTCGTAATGGCACAAAAATATTTTATATGGGGATTATTGTGCAAAGAAAATTAAACTATTGAAGGAATTTGAGAATGAACAAATCTTTATAGGTTCAATGAGTGAGCTAAACAATATGCATCGGTTATTTGATAAAGAGTGTCCCGAGGCTTAGACGTTTCAGATATTTCTTTAGAATCACCTTTAACAAATCATATTACTACTTTGCTACTTGAACAAATCTTTATCTTATTGCATGGGTTGTTTGAAAAAAAAGTATCCCCAGGTTAAAAGGGGAGACAAATAAATATACCTTGGGATAAAAAGGGGGTTTATTTTTTAGGAAAAAAAATATGAATCGCTGAAAATCCCCCATTCATTTACATGGGGAAAAGTGAGCCAGAATCAGTATATTCACCCTACTCACAGATATGGGATTAAAGATATCCCAAAGTTTGAGAAACAAAATAAGATTCCAGTTCTTCTTCTTCTTCTTTCGGCTGCTCCCGTTCGGGGTCCCAACAGCGGATCATCCGTATGATCCGCATAGTGATTTGGCACATGTTTTACGCCGGATGCCCTTCCTGACGCAACCCTGGTCGCCTCTTACAACACAGGGATATGGTACACAAAATAAGATTCCAGTTCAATTTTTGAAATCTATACGTATATAAGGCAATGTGTGAGTATGTTTAAGTATGTGTATATAAGATGTATAACGTGATTGTGTGTTGGTATGATTGTGTGTTTGAGTATATTTGTGTGATTGTTTGAGCGTATCCATGTGGTTGTGTGTGTGTGTGTGTGTGTGTGTGTGTGTGTGTGTGTGTGTGTGTGTGTGTGTGTGTGTGTGAGAGTGTGTGTGTGTGTGTGTGTGTGTGTGTGTGTGTGTGTGTGTGTGTGTGTGTGTGTGTGTGTGTGTGTGTGTGTGTGTGTGTGTGTGTGAGAGAGAGAGAGAGAGAGAGAGAGAGAGAGAGAGAGAGAGAGAGAGAGAGAGAGAGAGAGAGAGAGAGTATCCACCTCCATTTTGGGAAAGTGTCAGGTTTGTTCGAGCAAGTTGTGAAGTTTTCTTGTTCTCAGAGTTTTGTTCCAATGGATATTTTCAGGATCGTCACTGAACCCCAGACAGTCTCCAACTGTAGTTACCTTGAAGTAATATTCATTCCCAGGAATATTTTTGAAGATCTCAGTGAGGTTCTTCTTCATCACTTCAATTGCTCCAGTTGTCACTGACACAATGTCGACACTTCAACAACTTCCAGGTTGTTTTGACTTCATTTTCCAGATCCCGGTATTTGGTTATTTCCCTGATAACACGGTATTCACACCAAAGTCGCTGAGTCCTCGCACCTCTGTTGTATCTTTGTGTGTATTTTTTGATGACGAGATAAAGTTGATGAAGAAACAAACGCCTTGTCACAAACAGAACACTTGTGGGGTTTATCCCCGGAATGTATTCGTTCATGGGTATGTAAAGTTGATGATTGATTAAACGCCTTGTTACAAACAGAACACTTGTAGGGTTTATCCCCGGAATGTATTCGTTCATGTTTATGTAAATTTGATGATTGATTAAACACTTTGTTACAAACAGAACACTTGTACGGTTTATACCCCGTATGTATTCGTTCATGGTGATGTAAACTTGATGATTGATAAAACGCCTTGTTACAAACAGAACACTTGAAGAGTTTACACCCCGTATGTATTCGTTCATGGTTATGTAAATTTGATGAAGAAAAAAATGCTTTGTTACAAACAGAACACTTGTGGGATTTATCCCCAGAATGTGTTTTTTGATGATAATTTAAAGCTGATGAAGAAAAGAAGGCCTTCGAGCACACGGAACACTTGTAGGGTTTATTCCCGGAATGAGTATTTTGATGATAATTTAAAGCTGATGACGAAAAAAAGGCCTTCGAGCACATAGAACACTTGTGGGGTTTATGCCCAGAATGTACTCGTTCATGTTTATGTGAAGTTGATGAATCACCAAATGCCTTGTTACACACAGAACACTGGTAGGGCTTTGCCCCGATATGTATATTTCGATGGTGATGTAAATTTGATGAAATTGTAAATGCCTTGTTACACACGAGACATTTGAAGCGTTTCTCCCCAGTATGCAATAGTGTATGTTGATGTAAAGTTGATGAATCACCAAATGCCTTGTTACACATGGAACAATTGTAGAGTTTCTCGTTTCCTTGGATGTGCTTGATCACCTTTAAACAACTTTTGTGGTTGTTGAAAGAGATGCTGCTCGATTTGTCATTGTCCTGACAAGAAGGCATTTTCTGATTGAAATGATCTTCTTCATCAAATTGGGCAGAGTTGGTAAAAGAAACGATTTTCATTTCTTTATCTGCAAAGACAATGAAACACAAAACTAACTGAAAAGCATCTGAAAATACATCATCAGAACCCCTCCCCACCCCCACACCCGTCGACCACCTTAGACCCCGTTTTTTTCATGCCGTGCACAAACTTTAGTCAATCCTGGGAGATCAAGGTTATGTTCAAATATCATTGAAATTGTGTGTGTAGTTTCGGAGCAGAAAGCAAATCGGTGGTTCCGTCGATGTCGATTTTTTTCGATACCGATATACTAGTGTGGTCAGACTGGTATATAAGGGTATATCAATATTATTCAAATAAAAATAAATTAAGCAACCAATTTCGTTTACGCAAGTTCCAAAAATGCGCAATGGTCCAATTGCCCATTATGTATTCACATGTGACGTACACATCATTGACACACGGTAACTTTTCAAAGTATTCCGACAAGAAGCTTTCTTTTTTTCCCCATGATGAGAACGGTTATTTTACTTCCAAATTTAACTTGTATTAAAAATAATGTTTGAAGATGAGACCAGTATTGGTAATTGACATTGGACGAAATCCATCGCCATCGCCGTACCGGGATGTCTATCGCGGAACGCTGTACCGGAATCATGTATGCTATTTAAACATTTGTAAATACCTTTCTTCGATTTGTTGGTGATATACAGGGGTTTTTTATCGATTTTTTTCGGGATTCCGTGATTGACTATTTCTGTGATGGTGATGTGGATGCAAATTTCTCCAAAGTTCGCATAATGGGTTTAAGGATGATAAAAAGATATAAAAAATATTGCCAATTAAACTTGATGATCAATTTGAAAAAGAAAAAGTTTTTAGCATACAGCACAATGTATTGTTATATCTCTTTAATGGGAAATTTATTCAAAGAGAACATGATTATAACATTGTTGTGCTCGAACATGTATCTATTGTTAATGTGTATGTATGTATGTATGTATGTATGTATGTATGTATGTGTGTATGTGTGTATATTGTGACGTCCACGGGACTTGAACAGTCCCGCCAACGTAGAATGAGCCGAAACGATGGAGGCGGTGTATTTATTTATAACCCAAAGATGGCGGTTCCAATCGCTCTACCGCAAACGGGACGAGGAAGGTGGCACGAGTCGCTTTTCACTGAGTTGATAACGTTTATTCCTCTAACCAGAAATAACAAGACTCGGCAAGAAGAGGGATCTGGGGCGATTCGACGGGATGGTGGTGTGGGTTCGGGCGTGGGGAAAACACAAACAATTCCAATGAAAAGACAAATCTCAAACCCTCTAAGGCGCCAGGTACACACACACACACACACACACACACACACACACACACACACACACACACACACACACACACACACACACACACACACACAAAACGTAGCTATTCCTGGTGGTCAGGCTGGACCGTGGTGTGGATGCAACAGTCCTTGGATTGGCGTTGGACGAGCTGGCCTTGCTCTCGTCAGGGGGGCAGGAGAAACCGTGGTGCTGTCGACCTCCTGGTCTTGACCCAAGTCCGCTCACAGCCGCCAGGGAACCAGTTCTGGCGCCAAGTTGCGAGCAGGAGAGGGAGGCAGGTCCGCCCGCCGTTCGACCCCGTACTCCGAGCCAACAGAACCGCAGAGCCAACCAAGGTGAGGCACGAGGCTCAGCAAGGCTACAAGACACGAAGAAACCAGGGCCGAATCAGCGCAACAACAAGCACGCTCCCAGCACAACAACCTCCACCCCAAAAAAAACGGTCTTTCTGTCCCGATCTTCTTCCTCTTCCTTTTCGACCCCAAACAGAACCTTTTTATCCTCCCGTCCTCATCACTTCCAATCGAGCCGTTTTATTGGCCCACCGCCGTCGCCTTCTGCCAATCGTGATCACGGGGCGGAGCCATCCGCAGCACTGTCCTGTGACGTCACGGCAAGCCTCCAGAGAATACTAAAAGGGGTTTACGCAGACACACTTACCCTATCCCGTGTCCCTATCTAATTACGTGACAATTATCATTTCCCCCTTGAAGAAATGGACATTTATTAGACAACTTATCACCACTGAATTGCTACTTATTACATCGAGATCCTGGTACACTCGAACAGCATGGCATACCTAATTAAACATCCTAATTACCTTTGAATGCATACCCCCCCTCAAACGTAACAATATATTGTTACGGATTCGCGCCCGCCGGCGTGCTGACGGCCACGTAACTCGAATCGCGGCACGTCGCCCACCGGACGGACAATCCAGTCGTGACCCTCTCGGACTAACGCCGGGAACCAGTCACGGGTGGACCTTTCGGTCTCACCGCGATCGAGCCAATCAGCCCCCGCGTGGGATAGGGTTGCTCGCCAAATTCGACCTACCTAAGTACCCACACGGAGGGTAGACCGGGCGATCGCACCTCGCCGCAGGTCGACTTCGGACACGGGCCACTTAAACGACCCGTTCCGTACTATCGGGATAACCGAGCGGTGTTATCGTCGGCCTCGACGGTTCGATTAATTATCGGGCATATTCAGCCCACTACCAACCCTTTACGTGAAGCAAGATGAGGATTCAATGAAAGAAATGACGAAGCGAAGCGGGAAACAGTTCAACACAAAGCACATTTATTCGCGATGAACGGAAAGCACACATATTCAATTCCACCAAAAGCACATAGAAAAGGAAAAGAAACACAATGAAATTTTACACAAAAAGCAAATGCGACAATGCAGATCTAATACCGATTACGCGAGCACACGGCAACACTTATACAATTTTACTTCACAGACGGCGCCGACAACACATATCCAAAACCAAGAAAAAGAATACCCTCAAGGATGAGGCGGGCCTGAGGCCGAGACCGGGTCGGGCCTACCCGTCTGGTGATGAGACGCGGAGCGGCGATGGTGCCTCAACTCCGCGGGCCTCGCGGACAGTGTCTGGTAGGGGGTGGGAAAGGGGCCCCCTTGGTCGCACTATCTCAGCGCGGGGGGAAACAGGAGGGGGTTGCTGATGCTCGGGGGAAAGGAGGATTTCTACTCTGCCTCGAGTCCCGCGACGAGCGTCTCCACCTCGACCAGGTCGCGCCGTCGGCCTCCCTGGTGTGCAGCTCCCGGCAGGACGCGAGCACCCCCTCGTCTGCCCTCGCCGCCTCTCCACAGCTCCGTCCTCTTCGCTCCGACTCCAACGCACACGACGACGACGACGACGACCAACTCCTTCTTGCTTCTTCTTCCCAACTCCACCGGCTGCGAAGTCTTAACTCTCTTGACTTGACGAACGCGGTCGCTTATATAAGCCCCGTGGCTTCGCTCTCTCATCTTTGACCCCCTGCCTTCGACCTTTCACCTCGCTCCCCATTGGCCCGAGAAAAAGTGGGCGTGAATGCATTTTGATCCATAAATTTGCATATAGCGATCGCCCTCCAACGCCCTGGAGGCGGGGCCAAATCGCCCCTCGCTCACCGATTGGACGGAACAAAAGTGGGCGTGTGTCGTTTTTGATCCGTTTTTGGAGCTGAAAATCCGTGGTTTTGTACACGCTGTTCGGCGCGCGCCCTGCACGAGTCCAACACCGGTACCCACAAGCGGCGCAAGAACGGTGGCGATGCGACGGTTGCGAGGTGTGACGTGAAGCGGCGCCGCGGTGGGTGGTTGATGTTGTGGTTGGTGGTGGTAACAATGGCGGTTGGTCCAAAATAAAGATAGTAAAAGAAAAACGGCTATCCTGAAGAGTCGCAGCACGCATGAATGACATGTATTCCCACTAGACAACGGGTTTGGGCCTAACTACACATATACTTACCGAGATACCTCACCTAAGGGACCTGAATGGTGGTTTGCGAATTTGGTAACCACAACTATATATATATATATATATATATATATATATATATATATATATATATATATATATGTATATATATATATATATATATATATATATATATATATATATATATATGTATATATATATTGTTTTTTTTAAACGACTGTATTACTCTTGACTGTATTGGAAGGTTATCAGTCTGATAAATAAAAAAAACCCTCTTCCCAAAAACAGATTGGCCTTCCAAATAATCTTCAATCTGTATTCAGTGGAAAAGAATCATCTATTATTCTTCGTAGCTTGTTGAGAGATAGTTATCAAAAAAATAATTACATATTTGTGCCTGAAAATCTGGCTGGAAGCAGGAATCTGGCTCAAATGAAATGCTTGTCGAAGTGATATCCAGATGCCTTTTCAAACTTCAATCAACTTAAGATTGTAAAATCGTTTCACAGCCCTTTCAATTCAGGCGGAACTCCTGACCTCTGGATAACCGCTACCAAGGGGCCATGTGTGATGTATTCCAACACCCAAAGGGCTGCAGTCTTGGCACCATTCTGTCTTCAGGATGACCAGACATTATCATCATCTTACCCCCCCCCCACCCTCCTTTTCCCCCTGCCTATCTATCTATAATTGCAGCAATCTGTGTGTGTGTGTGTGTGTGTGTGTGTGTGTGTGTGTGTGTGTGTGTGTGTGTGTGTGTGTGTGTGTGTGTGTGTGTGTGTGTGTGTGTGTGTGTGTGTGTGTGTGTGTGTGTGTGTCTGTGACCGCTGTTTCCCGACAACCGCTGGTCTGATCTAATTGAAACTTGCCAGATATATTGCTGGGGACCTGAGGATGTGCCTTTTCAAGGTTTGATATTAATCGGACAAGTGCTTCCCAAGTTATGGCCATTTATTTACCAAACCAATGACAAGACACGTTGTTGCGTGGGCGTGGCTGATGGGGAAGGGAAGCTCAGCCGCGTTCCCCATTACAGGTTACAACGTACGGATTTCCGGATAGTGATGACTTCATGTATTCTAATAATTTCTCGATTTCTTATGCGCATTTATAGATAAACACAATGCCCCAAGTTATGATCGTTTTCATATTAGACGGTGCATAAATTTCGGTAACATCAGAGTGCTGGTATGCTCCGAACCAGGAAGTAAATTTTTTTCTCTCTCTTCTCTTCTCTTTTTCTTTTTCCTTGCCACGATATTGCGAAAAGGTAAAATACGTTGGCGCTAATTGAATATTTGGGTATTAAAACTAAATTGCGAATAATCATAACTGCGAATAATACGCGAACTTCCGGGCCACACACGTACGGGCACGTGAGAGCGAAGAAACCTGTGTGGTTGTTGTTTGTTGCTCGCGGTTTGAATATCTATTCATTTTTTTTTTTTACGGGCACGTTCTAGTAATATAAAAACTCAAAAATTCCATGTAATGCAGAATCAGAGGAAGATGTGTTGCTTATTGAATCTCCTCGAAATTCTCCATATCGATA
>NW_028222001.1:30500-51500 GCF_056783735.1 Eptatretus burgeri
CATTGTGTTTCTTTTGTTGCAATTGCTTTTGGTGCATAATTGTTGTGTTTCTTCTTTTGTTACATTTGCTTTTGGTGCATAATTGTGGTAATTGTATATGTGTGCTTTCCGTTTGCCGCGGAATAAATGTGCTTTATGTTGAACTGTTTTTCCCGTTTTGCTTCGTCTTTTCTTTTATTGAATCTCCATCTTACTTCACGTAAAGGGTTGGTCGTGGGCTAAATACGCCCAATAATTAATCGAACCGTCGAGGTTAACGATAACACCGCTCGGTTATCCCGATAGTACGGAACGGGTCGCTTAAAGTGGCCCGTGTCCGAAGTCGACCTGCGGCGAGGTGCGATCGCCCGGTCTACCCTCCGTGTGGGTACTTAGGTAGGTCGAATTTGGCGAACAACCCTATCCCACGCGGGGGGCCGATTGGCACGATCGTGGTGAGGCCGAAAGGCCCACCCGTGACTAGTTCCCGGCGTTAGTCCGAGAGGGTCACGACGGGATTGTCCGTCCGGTGGGCGACGTGCCGCGATTCGAGTTACGTGGCCGCTCGCACGCCGGCGGGCGCGAATCCGCAACACTGGTGTCAGGAGTGGGATACAAACTCATCCCCCTCCTCGCGACACTGGTGTCGGAGAACGGGACAACGGGCTCTCCTGTCTCCAGCTAAATTCACGGGAATCGGTCCAGGGGTGAGAGGAGCGACCCCCGATTCCCTCCAAATTACGAGCGATTTAAATTAACCCTTTGCGCGAAATAAGATGGCGTCTCAAGGCGAGCGGGAGCCGGGGGTATTAGAAATGGATTTAGAATGTGTAGAATCCATGGTCCAGGATGAAAACCCCGTGCAGGAAATGTTGGTTGTGCAGGAACACGAACTCCCCCAACTGAACCCAGAGCCCGAAATAGGTGCGGCGGCGGCCGCGGTGTATGACACCTCCCCTCCCCCGATCCTTGCCGAATCGGCTCACCAAAGCGCACCCGACGTGGCCCAGCTATGCGCCATGCTGGCGGCAATGACAGCGAGGATGGAAACAAACACAAATGAAATGAAAAACGAAATAAAAGGCATGAACAAGCAAATGAACGAAGTGAAAACGAAAATGGATGCGAATACACAGCAAATGAACGAAATGGAAACAAACATGAAGGAAGAAATGAAAGGGCTGCGGGGTGAGACGCAGAGCATGGGCCGAAGCCTGCAAGCGGGCATGAAGGCAGTAACCGGGGAGCTTAAAATGGCGACTCCACGTGTGGGAGCGAACGAGCTGGGAGGGAGTGCAACAGCTATCGGGCCCGCGGTGGAGGCGGGTGACAAAGTAATTCGGGAGACGTGTTGGGCGAGGGTCGTGACGGAAAAAGTGACGGTGACCGAGAGGGAAAAACTAATTGGGGTGACGGAGACGTGCACGAGGGAAATAACAAGGGAAGAGACGGAAATAATAGTTGAGACAAGGGAGATAACAAGGGAAGAGGTGACTGAGTTGGCAGAGACACGGGAGATGGGGACGATAGAGGGAAGACTACACAATGAAGACGGGGTAAGTGACGCACACACACACACACACACACACACGGAGGTAGTGGAGGATAATGGGGGTGAGCTCACGGACTGGGTAGAGACCCGGTGCGAGCAGTTGGATGGCCTCCTCCAGGAACGAGGGGAGGGAGTATGCCCCCTTGAAGCGGGTCACGACCAGGTGGGTTCGGTCGTGCTTTGCGAGGTCGAGGGGAGGAGTGCTGTGGACAGGTGCACGGAGAGCTTGGGGGGTATAGAGGCCCCGGAGACCCTTGTGGGGACACGAATCCCCAGTGTGGTTGTCCCGGTGTGTGTGGTGTCGAGGTGTGTGTTCACGAGTGTGGCGAAATGCGTGCTGCAACGCACGCATAGCGCGGGTGCAAGGGCGTGTGTGAGAGCGACCGGGTTGGTGACAAAGACCCCGTGTGTGGAAGCGACCCCGTGTGTGAGTGGTGTGGTGGCGACTGTGCCGGAGTACGTGCTTCCCAGCACGCCGTGTGTAAAAGGGGCACCGCAAGTGGAAGAGGCCGTGTGTGTGAGTGAAACGGCCAGTATGAATGGAGCACCACGAGTGAGTGGAGCCACGTGTGCGAGGGAGGTGGCATGCGTGAGTGAACGGCCGAGTGCAAGGGAGACCGTGAGTGTGAGAGAGACAGCGTGTGCAAGGTCGCTGTGTGTAAGGGAGATGTCGGTCGGCATGTGTGAACATGTAGCCGCGTCTCCCGGGGCGAATGTAATGGAGTGGAGTGTGAGCGTCGTAACACGCAGGTGTGCGTGGGTGGAATGGAGACTACGATGGCGACATGTGAGGGACAAAAGCCGGGTAGCGGCTGTAGCTGTTTCGGGAACCGTGCCGGGTTCACCCAGCAGCGAGCGCGAGGTCCGTGCTGTGCAACGCACGAGGCCCCCACGTGCTCGTTTGCGGGAGTGAAGTCCCGGTCCGGAAACGCACGGGGTGGATTTGCCGATCCCACATACGGACAAAGTTTAGGCAAGATTATGGATTTGGATCGGACGGGTTCTCCACGCGATCGTGTGTGTTAAGCTCCAACGGGCAAAGCACATGTGTTCGCGTGGGGAACCCCTCGAGACGTGGGTGTTGTCGCAGTGGTTATATATATATATATGTATGTGTATGTGTATGTGTATATATGTGTATATATGTGTATATATGTGTATATATGTGTATATATGTGTATATGTATGTATGTATGTATGTATGTATGTATGTATGTATGTATGTATGTATGTATGTATGTATGTATGTATGTATGTATGTATATATATGTATGTATATATGTATGTATATATATATATATATATATATATATATGTATGTATGTATGTATGTATATCTATGTATGCATGTATGTATGTATATATATATATATATATATATATATATATATATATATATATATATATATATATATATATATATATATATATATATATATATATATATATATATATATATATATATATATATATATATATATATATATATATATATATATACATATATATATATATATATATATATATATATATATATATATCCTAGTGTTGGCGCAGTGGTTAGGGCAGCGGCTTGGGATCCAAAAGGTCCTGAGTTCAAGCCCTGTTGAGCCCCTGAATTAATACACCAGGGGGTTGACTCAGCCTGTCATCCTTCCGAGGTCGGCGAAATGAGTACCAGTATACAGGGCCGGTGTATACCCCGGTTAAAATAGGTGTACTATATATATACTGAACAAAAATATAAACGCACCAAGCGATTGTTACTATTTTACCTCGAACTCATTAATACTAAATCTTCACAACAATTTGGTTATAGAATCCATGACAATTGAGCATTAAATTTCAAAGAGTTCCTTGAGAATTCTGGCGACAGTCTTTGCGCTACAACAGCCGACACAACCGAGGTGTCACTGTCAGAGTTCACACAGTCAGTAGCGGGTGTTGGCCTCCCTCAAGCGGTTACGCACCGTCTGGGCTGAAATGCGCCTGTTATGCAGCCCGACAGTCTCATCGGCAGTCCTCGTGGCCGGTCGGAGTCGATCCCGGAGATGTTGCAGCCTCATGTGACGATCCTGACCGGCGGTGGTCACACGTGGTCGCCGGGCATGTGGGCGGTTCACGGTGCTGTCAGTCTCTCTGAGGCACGTTCTCAGGCAGCTAATGGTGGAGTGGTGGACATTGAAGTGTGCTGCAACGGCCCGTACTGACGTCCCAGCATTCAGCATGCCAATGGCACGCTCTCTCAAGATTTGTGACATCTGTGGCATGTTGACATTTGGCACCAGTCCACATTTTGGGAAGGCCTTTTATAGGGCAAGCTATAGGGAGTGTTTGTGTCCTGGTCACGCTCACTGACCATCACTCTGTCAAGCCCCATGGTGCTCATGGGAAGGATTACTCAACGTGTGAGTCCCCACACTCAGAGTGGTCAATTTCAATGGGAACATCTGTCTTGAGCAAAACAAAGGAACCATTGCTCAAACATATCATCGGTTTGACCATTTTCCCATAATGGCAATCTTGACTTAGATATTTAGGTTGGTGCGTTTATATTTTTGTTCAATATATATAAGTAGGGTAAGAATACTGATTCTGGCTCACTTTTCCCCATGTAAATGAATGGGGGATTTTCAGCGATTTATATTTTTTTTCCCTAAAAATAAACCCCCCTTTTTATCCCAAGGTATATTTATTTGTCTCCCCTTTTAACTTGGAGGTTGAACCTCATTGAATTGAACACCTGGGGGTTGAACAGCTCACTCATTGAACCTATAAAGATTTGTTCATTCTCAAATTCCTTCAATAGTTTAATTTTCTTTGCACAATAATCCCCATCTAAAATATTGACAAACAAAACATTTAAATCTTTATATTTTTTAAGATACCCCTTTTGTGTCATTACGAAATGATTAACTTCTCTTAATGCTCTTGTTTGACCACCTCCTGAGCCACAGGTTATTTTTTGTTAAGCCCCGCCCACTTTTCTTTAAGCCCCGCCCACTTTTGCTAAGCTCCGCCCACTTTTCATAAGGTATTTTTTCTAAGCCACGCCCACTTTTCCTAAGCTCCGCCCACTTTTGCTAAGCTCCGCCCACTTTTCATAAGGTATTTTTTCTAAGCCACGCCCACTTTTCCTAAGCCCCGCCCACTTTTGCTAAGCTCCGCCCACTTTTCATAAGGTATTTTTTTCTAAGCCACGCCCACTTTTCCTAAGCTCCGCCTACTTTTGCTAAGCCCCGCCCACTCTTACATCATTTCCAGTTCATCTCTGACTCACAAAGAAATCACTAGAAAATTACAGGATGTTATGGTTTTGAAAAATTTCCCAATGAAGGCTTGCCTAGGCTTGCCCAGGGAATTTCCAAAGGAAACCACACCCACCAGTCTTTCTCTATAAAAGCTTCAAACCCAGGCTCCATTTTAAACATTTGTTCTTGCTGGCAATGGTGTTCTGTGTGCTTGTCTCAAACTCTCTGTCTTCTATGGAACTAAACCTTCAAGTTGATGAACTGGATTCAAACCTCTTATCTATTGAGGTAAGATTTTTTATTTTCCTATTTTCAAACTTTGATTGAAGCATACTCATTTAATAATTAAATAACTTAATTAATACATTATTATTTTCTCTCACAGGAAATTGTATCTGAAAATACTGCTTTTGCTACAACTTGGGGGAAATTGTTGGCTTGGTTGAAGACCTTGAGTGGGATGACTTTGGTGTTCCTTGGAACTCTCTGTCTTCTATGGAACTAAACCTTCAAGTTGATGAACTGGATTCAAACCTCTTATCTATTGAGGTAAGATTTTTTATTTTCCTATTTTCAAACTTTGATTGAAGCATACTCATTTAATAATTAAATAACTTAATTAATACATTATTATTTTCTCTCACAGGAAATTGTGTCTGAAATACGAAATGAAAATACTGCTTTTGCTACAACTTGGGGCGAAATTGTTGGCTTGGTTGAAGACCTTATGAGCGACCAAGACCCACAGAACGAGTTCGTCCTTGATGACCCAACCAAAGAGTTATACCTTGGAGACCAGCAAAATCCTGAAAAAGAGTTTTACAGCAATAGTACTCATTGTGAGTTATCAAGACAATACCCACTGAACAAGTTATACCTTGATGAGCCAAAATACAAGTTTTACCTTGGAGACTCACAAATTTTGAAAAAATCAGTAAATGAGTTCTGCCTTGATGGTTTAAATAACTACCTTGGAGACTCAGGAAAAGGGTTCTGCCAAGATGGTTCTAAATATGGGGCCTACCTTGGAGACTCACAAATTTTAAAAAAATCAGTAAATGAGTTCTGCCTTGATGGTTTAAATAACTACCTTGGAGACTCAGGAAAAGGGTTCTGCCAAGATGGTTCTAAATATGGGGCCTACCTTGGAGACTCACAAATTTTAAAAAAATCAGTAAATGAGTTCTGCCTTGATGGTTTAAATAACTACCTTGGAGACTCAGGAAAAGGGTTCTGCCAAGATGGTTCTAAATATGGGGCCTACCTTGGAGACTCACAAATTTTGAAAAAATCAGTAAATGAGTTCTGCCTTGATGGTTTAAATAACTACCTTGGAGACTCAGGAAAAGGGTTCTGCCAAGATGGTTCTAAATATGGGGCCTACCTTGGAGACTCACAAATTTTGAAAAAATCAGTAAATGAGTTCTGCCTTGATGGTTTAAATAACTACCTTGGAGACTCAGGAAAAGGGTTCTGCCAAGATGGTTCTAAATATGGGTCCTACCTTGGAGACTCACAAATTTTGAAAAAAATCAGTAAATGAGTTATCCTTAAGAGACTTTGTAAGTTGGTTTTACTTTGAATACTTGAAATGTGGGTTCTGGATTGATAACTCACAATGTGATACATATCTTGGAAACTCAACGGGAATGTGGTTATACCTTGAAGACTTGGAAAGTTGGGTTTATGTTGGACACTTGAAACTTTTTTGGGGGCTTTTATTTATTTATTTATTTATTTATTATTATTATTATTTTATTTATTTATATTTTGGAGACTTTTGGAGTTGCTATCACTCTTTGGGATCTAAACCTATCGATGTAGTTCTTTGTCGGATGGTGCTTGATGGGAGCAAGATCAAGAAAGTTCTGGGAAGAAAGTGCAGGCTTACTCCCCCTTTCTACGTTATCAAACCTGAAAGCCTTAAAAGACAGAATTGGAAGAAGAAAAAAAAAACGTAAAAATATATATATATAGGTGGAAATCTCATTTTGAAAAAGACATTGTGTTGGGCGAGGATTGAGTTGGGGTTGAGATTTTGAATGTGAGGGTTGGGGTTGAGATTTTGAATGTGAGGGTTGGGACACACACACACATACACATCAACAAACAAAAGTTAAGCCTTGACTATTCAGTTGAGGATTCTGTGTTTGGGGTTCACAGATCTAAGAACGTCCCCCTTGACACACATTATATACTGTTATACACCTCGGACTTGGCCCTCGAGTGTCCACAACGGTGTATAGTAGGAGGGAGTGAAGCGCCAACCTATTGCTCCCATTGCACACACACACACAAACAAAAGTTAAGCCTTGACTATTCAGTTGAGGATTCTGTGTTTGGGGGTTCACAGATCTAAGAACGTCCCCCTTGACACACATTATATACTGTTATACACCTCGGACTTGGCCCTCGAGTGTCCACAAAGGTGTATTATCTGCTTAGTTTTGTCTTTTGTAATTCCTGTGAATAAAATGAACCTAAAATCTCTTCCCCTTCCAAATCATATATTTTATAAGTCCAAGGAACTGTATCTATTACATCAACAATTTTAAAAAGTTCTTTCGTCCATCGTTCAGTAAAACCCTTTTCAAAATGAGATTTCCACCTATATATTCTTACGATATCACCAACTTTGAACTTAGGTTTTCTGACATTAATCTCTTTTTCATATTTTAATTTTGTAAATGTTTCTGATGGCTTCATATTCGTTGACGTGTGAATCGTGTCATTATACTTATCCACAATATCCTGAATAAAAGATGACCATTGTTGTGAACCGAGTTGTGTGAATTTTTTATATAGTCTCTCTTTTAAGGTACGATTAAAACGTTCAACAACAACTGCCTTCCCTTCATTAAAGGTACTGTATAATGTAATACTGTTATTTTTTAGAAAATTCATAAATGTCTTGTTATAAAACTCTCTACCCTCATCAGTCCACAATTTCTTAGGTTTTCTCTTACTTTTATTAAATATCTGTTGAAAAGCTAACATAAGAGTATTACCTGTTTTGTTTTTTAAAGGGACAACCCACGCATATCTACTCCTCAAATCAATAACGGTTAAAGCATACTTGTACCCCTTATCATTATTGAGTTCAATCAAATCAGCAGACCAGATATAATCAACTTCCTTGGAATAAACTTTCCTTCTCTGAAACTTTGTGAATATTGGTTTATGTAATTCATCAGCTAATTGCTCTTCAGTCTTAATGGCATCATTAGAGCCTATAAGTTTTTTGAATTTCCAAGTCCAAGTTTCAATTTAGCACTAATCATCTTCTTCACGATGAACCTATCAACTTTTTCTCTCAAGGTTGGATTTTGTATCAGAGACAAATTATACAACATTTCTCTATCGGCTTCATGCTTTTCTTCCAACGTTGTGGTATTCCCATAATCAATATCGTGTCTCATGCACACTTCATCAACTCTATTGATTGGTTTACTCCAGGATTTAGGATTGTCTGCCTCATCTAATCTTTTATCTAAGTTTGTGCCTGGACCACAGAAAGAATAACCTGGAAGATGTAATTCCCCTGGTATTCCAGTAGTTGTAAATTTACTTCCTGATAAAAACTTTTGTATATCTCCTCCGAGTTTGTGTTTGGAGATAAATTGATTTTTTTTGAACCACACACCGAACATATACCTTTTTGTATAACCCTGTTATTTTTACTTTTAATATATGAAATATTTTTAGTATTAGTTTTCTTTTTACATTTGAGACAATAACTCATTTATTTATGAGAAAAATTCCTGCAGAGTGCAAAAACCTTTTTAGTTTCCAACATGCACATTTGAATCTTAATTTTTAAAACATAAAGAATCCTTAGAAATGCCTTCACTCTCTCCTCCATTTATTTAAGAAAAAACTTGAATTAAAATCCATATCTTGTCGATGCTAATAGTCTTGTCGAAAGTATTGCAAATAGACTTGTCAATTCTTTGTTTTCCTCCTCGGTGGGTTGAGTTATTTTCTGTAATACCACCAATCTTTTTGAATCTCACTGGTTTCCATATTTTGATATTTATTCATTCTCTCTCTTTCCTCCCTCTCTCTCTTCTCTCTTTCCTCCCTCTCTCTCTTCTCTCTTTCCTCCCTCTCTCTCTTCTCTCTTTCCTCCCTCTCTCTATTCTCTCTTTCCTCCTTCTCTCTCTTCTCCTTTTCCTCCTTCTCTTTCTTCTCCCTCTCTCTCTTCTCTCTTTCCTCCTTCTCTCTCTCTTCCCTCTCTTCTTCAACTCCTTCCTCATCCCTTACTATACTTGAATCGTTTACACCCCATAGAATATTATACATATATTCATCAGGATTTCTTGTTATTCCTGTATCCAAAATAATTTTTTACAACAGGATACCAATAAAATTTCTTTTGAATTTCTAAAAGAGCCTTACCTTTTCTTAACCTTATAATTTTTTCATTATTTAACATTCTAATTAAATCTAAAGTTGTCGGTTTATCAACATCAGCATAATGCCAATCTTTTATTGAAAATACCTCATTCTTATGTTGTAGAACATATTTATTAAAATACCGAATACCCTTTTCTTGAAGGTATGCTTGAACACAGAAATGATAATTTTCTTGAAGCCTTCTTGCTGTCATTTATGTATTAGAAATATATGTTAGAATAATATTATGGCACGAAACACCTCCCCATCTTCCCATAGTTAAATCATTTTGTATTTCCTTACTTATTATATATAATCCTGTTTTTTCTGTTTTCATGAGATAAACAAGGGCAAAACCATTATTATATTTACCCTTATTAAATTCTTTTATTTGTTGTTTACTAATCGTGGCTCCACAAAACTCATTCTCGATACCAAGTGGATAATATTCTTCCTTACGAGACTGATTTAATTGTTCCAGGTCTTCGAGGTTAATTTTAAATGACCAATTATACCCTAAATCATTCATATCATACCCCCATTGTTCTATTCTCATACAAACGATACGCCCTTCTTTATAAAAATTTATTTTAATTCGAACTGTGAATTCTGTATGACCTGGAGATAATATCAACACTTCTGTATCTTTAGAATACACAGCCGTTTTATTTAAGTATATATATTGTGATAAATCGCTTAATCTCACCAAGTCATTCGCGTCAGTCGGGCTTGGATAATTTTTTAATTTATAAGCATTTTTCATGTTAATATTTTTGTTTATATTATATTTATGTCGTTCAGCCTGTGCCTTTGTGTAATAATTTGATAAATCAATATCCAGTTCTTGAGATACACCAAAGATAGAACCATCTTTACCAACATAAGTCATTTATATTAGATTAAAAATAATATCATAAAATTTTTTATTTTTGTTGAGTTGAAATAACACATATAGACATAATTGACCACAACACTTGGAATTTAATTCTTGGACTTGAAATGTTTGATAAACACCATTCTGTAAGAATTTTATGACTTCAACAGGTGGTGGAAGACCAAAACTATCAAAATAATATTTGTCTTGACTATTAAAAATACAAACCCAATGAGAACCGTTCCCATCATTATCTTCTAAGTTCATAATAATATTCTTTGTATGTTTCGACACATTTGTTAATTCATCTCTCATACAAATAACCACATTATGAATTTTTAATTTCTTACAATATTTGGCAAGTTGTAAATTTGATGTTGTATTCTTTCCAAATTCTTTCAACCACTCATCAATGCTCATTTATTTATTAGAAAGATATAATCCATTACCTCTTTTCGTTAATTTTACACCTGCTTGTGCTATAGAAGAAAGCATATCTCCAACTAACAATCTCGCTTTATCAGGCAGACCTTCAAGTTTTTCAGCAAAATCTACAATTACACCACTTCCACTAATTTGTTTCTCCAACTCTTTGTTATGTCTTTCCAATTCTTTTTGAGCCTGGAGTTGAGCCTTCCTTTCGTTGGCAGTTTTGACCGCTGTTGAAATACCACCCGTCAATGCTCCAACCGCACTTAAACCAGCAAATAAAGGAATTAGAAATGGGAGAAATCCTCCACTCGTCTCTCTTATTGAATATTTTTTCAACATTGGTTTTGTCATTTTAATTTTAAGTGAGTCAGTGTCATTCAAGATTTTAACCTGTTCTCTTGTGAGCAAAACATCAATTCTTACTGCTCCTTTTCTCTGAATTGTATTAACGTTAATCGTACAAGGCTTTTGATTTTGAACACAAGATGATAGTTTATGAAGATTGATTTGATTAACATATACCCCAGTTGGTACTTTGCCACTCATTTATTTAACAAAAAATTATGTGAGACTAATCATCACACCATTATCTGTATTAATCTGCAATTCTGTTTCTTCCAAAAGCAAACAATATGTATCAACTTCTTCACTCTCTCCTCTTTCAATGTATAGGGAAGTATCCACTCGATTAGACTTTATAGTTTCTTTTTGAGCGCTCAGGTCAAACGTATAGATTGTATACAAACTTTTAAATGCTGTCATATCCAAAATAGGTTCTTTATTTCCATTACTTTCACACACCTTTTGGTAAGACTTGTATGCTTCAGCAAAATCATTTTTTCCCAATTAATTTCCAATCTATCTCGTGGATAAAATGTTCCATCTAGAGAAACGCGAAGTTGTTTCACCTTAGCATTATCACTCAATGCATTATTCTTATCAGTCGCAGTATCACCATCTGGCTTTTTAAAAATCATCCACAGATATCGTGGCTTTCCTTCCAGAACACCCAAATTCCACGTGTAAGTAGTTTGATTGAGTTTAACGTGTTGACATCTTCTTTTGAGGTATGATACACTGAGTGGTCTCTTTGAGTTAAGTCTTCGATTCAACATCTCTTCTGTTTTAAGATTAGGAGTATATTCACTGATATACCAACTCATCTCCTCAATTACAAATTTATTCTGATCACCAAAAGCATTACCAACACCAAAAAGCAATCTATTTTCATTATCATTCCTTTGTAGTTGAAATCTAATTTTAAGACCATACAGAACTTTATCATAATCACAAAATCCAAATATACCTTTAAGAGGAACTGCCACAGTAAAACTATTTTCTGCTTTTGTATCATCATTATACATTCCTTTCCTTTGAATATATCCAGGGTCTGTGTTTGTTCCCGTTGACATATCAGGAATAAAACCTTCGACAGACCCCTTTCCCATTCTATCACTGAATGTATAGAGTGTAAATTTCATCATTTCAGATACAGCAGAGACATAATCAACCGCTTCAACTTCTTGTGTTCCAATATACAATCGCACACTATCAAACATTTTCCAGAAGAAATCATTTACAAGTGTAGCGTTTGTGTTATTCCCAGCCTTAGTGAATTTAAATTTACACAACAAGAAACTTTCGGAGAGATTCAAATAGGTTTGTTGATTATTTATTTCAAAACTTTTTGTACCATTTGTATTCCAGTCTGTTCCAGTTATTGCATTTACCTTGAAGTAATCTTCTTTTTAGTGGAGTTTGAGATAATAATAGTATCATCCAAATCATAGATACTATCAATTGCTTCCATACTTGTATTTATTTAGGAAAAAAGATGTTAAAACTTTTGAAACCCTGATCCAAGTATTTGAATTATTTTCTGTCGTTCTTGGGGGGACAACTGAGTTTTACCTTTCTTAATTTCTTTTATTGCTTGTAATTTATGAGATTCTTTCTGAGCATCTTTTATACTCTTTACAGCACCTGCTACATTTCCCACAGCAGAAGCAGTTGAACCAATTAGGTCTTTATGTTTAAGAATAGTTGAACCAATACCCATGAGAGTATCAATTATCCCATCTCCTCTAAATTGATGTCCAACACCCCTTTGTCTCTTAGGTTTATAGTATCCTCTACCAAGATACATACCTTCACCCTTGTAGTACGGGAAAGGAACATCCCATCCCCTGTAATTATTTTATATTTTCCCAACTCGTGCTTCCTCACAATAACCATCGTATTTATTTATTGAAAAACTTCACGTAGGTGAATTCTGATGGATATAACTTCTCCATTAAAAGAGATCACACGATTATCTTGGTCGGTTATCCTAAAATTTACTCTGTGTATGGTTTTTCCTGACACAGGTAGATAAACCAAATTTTTAGGCTCCATATTGAATTTATAACCAATTGGGGTTGAGTATGCGCTGAATGAAAATATTGTATTTGTTTTTAATCCATCATTATAAGCACCATCAATCAAATCACAGTGAATTAACACCGAATTTATTCCTGAGGATATTTGAATGACATTATCACTGTAAAACGTCCCATTAGTTTCAATCTTTTTTGAGGAGAAACCTAATAACTCTCTAAATGAATTATCAATTGTGAAATCAACCTTGTAGTTATTTTTAACTTTAATCGTTGATTTTGAAGTATGTTTTTGAATGTTTATAATAATATTTTTTGGTTCATCACCCTGTTCTTTCATAAGACGAGCAATTTCGGAAGATATTTGAGAAATCTCGTATGCTCCGGGTGAGACTGTTATCGTTTTGTATCCACTTCCCGGATTATAACTAAACTTGTCATTTTTCTCGGTTATATTAAATAAGGTATTATAAGTCTCCATGGACAATAAAGATGCCTCATATTCTTTTGTTGTGTCAAGTTGTAGTGGGTATGGGAATGAAGATGTGTGGTCGCTTGTTGTGAAATTAAAACTCAGGATTGTGCTTCTCATCTTATTTAATATGAGATAAAATGTCTTTATATTGAGATTTATTAATTATTTTCATGTTCATCAACTGGTCTAAAATGGCTGATGCTTCATTAAAACAATTGTTATTTCCAGCCTTCTTACTGCCGAACAACAATAACAGTCTATTAACTAATTGCGATGGGTCATTTGGAAGAAAACTAATACCTGAACCAAGGATACTTAAAGCCTGAATAATGTGTTTCTCCTTCTCATTCTTCCTACTTTTACCAGAAAGAATAACCTTATAATTTAGAGTGTTCAGCAAATCAATATATACTCTATCATCATTATTTTCCATATCCAATGGTTTATCAATATACTTTGATTCATCCCTCACAGTTGAACCTTGCCTTCCATCTTTTGTGAGAAGAAACATTAATCTCGGAGTTAGTTTAACAGGTGGTTGAGCAGAACTTAAGAACCTTAATTCATCATTAAATATCAATACCTTTTCTTGAACAAGAAGAAATATTGCTGGTTGTTCTGTTGGAATGAGTCCTGCTTTGGTTTTTGAATCCGCTGAATATTCATTGTTTTGAACAGCATTCACAATATAATCAGGGGGTTGATTAATCTCTTCCAGTTGTTGAAATAAACCTTCATCATCATATTCTAATTCTCCTAAATGCTCTAATTCTTCCTCCGTCATTTGACTGAAATCTTTTAACATTTGAAGCTTTCTAGGAGTATATTCTACTGTGGGAACTGTGGAAACATCTTTCATTTTTCTTGGGAAGTTTTTAAAAGTGGTTTAAAAAATTTCTCTTGTTTTTTCAAATGCTTCTTCGCCCGTTAGTTTCTGTCTGCGTTTCTTCTTTATGTCTTCCTGTTGTTTTACAACTTTTGAAACCAACTCTTGATGTTCCTTAAATCTTCTTGCTCTTTCTTTTGTATCCATTTATTTATTGTAAAATATCATTTAATGAATTGTAAAGATCAACAGGGAAATTTTCCTTTTCTTCATCATTCAAGTAGATGTGTTCAAATAAATCCTTTTCTTTAAATATTTCATCAAATTCTTTATTAACATTAATGCGAGTTGTAATTTCTTCTTCACTAATCCTTGCATCTCTGCTTTTCATACGTTTGTGTTGAGTTTCTTCATCAACATCAAAACCGAATGATAAAATCTTCACTCCGCTCAGATATTTAATAATTTGTCTCGTTCCTTCTGGATTAGTTTCTAATATCCCAACACCACCAGATTTTAGTTTCTTTAACTCACTCTTACAATGTGAATATTTTGTTGTACCAAGAGAAACCTCCTCAAATATTTGTCCTTCATTCCTCAATCGCATATGTTCCTCCACTGAAATATAGTGATAATCTTCACCTTTTACTTCTCCAGGTCTTATTACTCTAGTTGTTGTTGATACAATGCGTATCACGGGGTGTTTTTTAAGTAAATTTACAATATTCTCATTTGTACTACACAAGAACCTTGATTTATGAAAGTTTTTTCCAGAAGCAGATTTACCCACAAGATTTATAATAATAGTTGTCATTTATATATGTAATTGTTTATAAAACAAAAAATATATCCCTTAATATCTCATCTTGTTTCACAACAATATATTTATATTTTTCAGTCGTGTGCTTCATATAATCCTCAAATTTCTTTTTACTACATAATGTAGAACAATTATCTCTCCAAAAATTATTGATATCTATTGAATTTAACTTGAATAAAATAAAAGTATTAGCATTGTTTCTGATGGAACGACGAGGAAGTTGAAAGTACGATTGACTAAGATAAATACAATTACAAGAAGAATGTCTCCCTCTTGTGTAGTAGCTGTCCATTACCGTTTGGTTTCTCTCATTAACACAATCATCAAAGATAACGAGGTTCTTTTTTGATTTATCCAAATCTTGGGGAGACGGTATATCATCCGTATTATCACTAAGAATACAAGTTATAAGATTTGATTTCTTTTTACATCTCTGTGTATCACAAAATAGTTGAATTATATCTTCAATGTTATAATCATTTAGGTTTTTTGACGTTTAAATAAACCTATTATATCTTCTTTTTGAAGACCAGCATTAAAACCTTGTGAGAGTAGTTGATACTCTGGTTGAAAACTCGACTTTGTGAAAATTATTAAATTATCATAATCTAAAAAGTTGGGAGTGAGGAGCATTTTTAAAAGTAAGCAGGTTTTTCCACATCCACTTGAACCAACTATGAGACATCTTAATGAATTTGGGAGATTTTTATGGTTGTTAAATTTTATCTTATTTTCCCAAATAGGTAAAAAATCATTCATTTATATATTTGAAAAACAGGTTATTTAATTTATTATTGGCTTTTTTAGAAACTCTATATTTTATCCTAAGTTCAGGTTTAATTTCAAGATAATCCATTATTTTATTTATACAATATCTTGTGTTGATATTTCCCTGAAAATTACATCCATGAATAATATACAACAACAATCCTTTGAACATTTCTCTTATACGTTCAGTTTCTTCCCTTGTAAGGAAAGGTGTGTTATCATCCTCATACTTTACATTCATTTCTCTAATCAATCTTGTAAAGTAATTCATTTTTGGTGTAAATCTAAAAGAATTATTTTCCTTTTTATATTTTTTATTATCATTAATTAGAAGATAATCACAGAATATACATTGTTTATAGGCTTTTGACTCTGTGTTTAATCCCTGTCTTTCACACGCAGGACAATTCTCAAATTTGTCATATGGAGAATCAGGAAAGTCTAGCATATTTATAAAGTAAAACTTTACTTAAACTGAAATTCATCTATACTTTCAGTTGTATATTACCATCGATATCGATATACTTTTTTTCATTATCAGATTCAACGACAACATTTTTTATATTAAAGGTAATTTTAAAATTATCGTTAACTACTATTGAACGAAATGTCATTTCACCTGATATATTAACATCCTTTATTTCATCAAGATTTACATCTTTAGGGTTGTTGAAAAAAATACAAATTTCTCCTTGCATATTACAGATGGTCTTATCTTTTCTTTCTAAAGCTTCATCCATAAGGTTTTTGTTCTTTGATACTTTTTCTTGTTTCATTGCTTTTTCTAGTTTTGAATATATTACTAGAAGGAGAGGAGAAACTTTTGTTAGAGATACTTTAATTGATGTTCTACCAGGTATACTAAAAGCCCTTCCACTGAAGGAAATTGAAGAACTCATATTATTTACCATAATAGTTTTTATCCAATAGTTGTTATATTTATCTTTGTTCAATTTTACATCCTTGACATATTTCTCAGTATCTTTAACAGATGAAGAGATTGATTGAAACTTGTCTTTTGTGTCTTGAAACATTGTATTTATTAAGTGAAAAAGTTGGAGGATAAAATGTTTTTAAGCACAGATTCACCTATAAATTAAACGAAATTTTCATCAAGAAAATTTTAGTTTAAGCAAAGTTTTATTCTATAAATATGGTGAATACAACGTACTGCGATGTTTGTAATCACGAATATAAACATTATAGAAAACACCTCCGAACCAACAAACACACATTTAATCTATTTCATCAAATATCTCCTCTTGAGTTGGAAAGAAAACATTGTGATATCTGTTCAAAGGATGTTTTGAAGAGTAGTTATAATCAACATCTTCAATCACAAAAACACAAGAAAAATGAGTTTAAAGTAAAGGGAGACTATTATATTAAAAACACTGATGAGGCATTTAAAGGGCATATAAAAATAAGGATTTTTCAATTTGGAGAACCCGGTCCATCATCAATAGCTGAATCAATTGAAATAGTGAAACCCGATGTTGAAAAATTTATTAAAAAGACATTAAAAGAAATAAAAACTTTAAAGTTTTATATGGGAGTGAAAATGAATATGAAAAGACAAGATGAAGAACAAACTCCTTATATGAGAACAGATCTTCATTTTATAACATCATTTCAAGATTTTTTGAATAGTGGGGTTTATGAAGAACTATCAAGACAAGAGGAGGATGTTGATAATACAGTGGTAGGAAGTGGATTCAATATTAAAAAAATCATCTTTTTAGATATACACATTCTAAAATCAAACCCTCTTAAAGCTTCTTCTTATATTGAATTACCAAAAGAAATAAAACTAAAGAAGGCAGTTGTTAATATTAAGAACAATGATAATAAATGTTTTCTCTGGTCTGTTCTTGCTCACTTACATCCACCAAAATGTAATTCAGAAAGAGTAAAACAATATATGAAATATGAGAATACCTTGGACATTAAAGATTTTAAATTCCCAATGCCATTAACAGATATTCCTAAATTTGAGAAAAAGAATAATCTTTCTATTAATGTATATGGATTAACGGATACAAACAAAGTTCAAATATTAAAAATTTCAAACAACTATAAAAATGAAGAAACACACATTGACCTTTTATATTTTAGTGTTGGAAAGAATTCACATTACACATACATCAATAATTTATCAAGATTAATCTCTTCTCAGGTATTCAGAACAGCAAACAAAATATATCCTTGTAAGCGATGTCTTAATTCATTTCATACAAAAGAACGATTAGAACAACATTCAAAATATTGTAGTAATCATAAATCAGCTGTAATTACAATGCCTAAACCTGGTGAAAAGATTTATTTTGAAGATTATAATAAATCTATCATGCACCCATTTGTGATATACGCTGATTTTGAATGTATCCTTAAAAAGATAAATACTGCTTCTCCTAATCCAAAAGAACCATATACAAATAAATATCAAAAACATATTCCTTGTGGTTTCTGTTATTATATCAAATCATCTGTTGGAGAAAAGTATAACAAACTTGAACATTATCGTGGAAAAAATGCTTCACAAGAGTTTGTAAAACGATTAGAAAAGGATTGTATAAGACTCACTAAATTAATGAAAGAAACAAATGAACCGATGAAATTAACCAAAGAAGAAAAATTAGAATTTAGAATGAACAATATCTGTCATATTTGTGAGGGGGAAATTAAGGAGTCTAAAGTTAGAGACCATTGTCATCTTACTGGTAAATATAGAGGTCCCGCTCATTCCTGTTGTAATCTTAATTATAAATTACCTTCTTTTATTCCAGTCTTTCTTCACAACAGCGCCAACTATGATACACATCTATTTATAAATGAACTTTCAAAAACACCAGGGAATATTTCTGCCATAACAAACACAAGTCAAAAGTATATTTCATTTTCAAAAATGATATTCACAAAACCTATAACTCGTATTAGGTTTTTAGATTCTTACAAGTTTATGGGAACACCACTAGCCTACCTCGCATCAAATCTAAGCTCCACGGACTCTTTTCCAAATCTTAATTCATTCTTTCCAAAAGAGGAAATTCTCACTCAAGAGGAAATTCAGATTAAAGAGAGAATTCAAAGTAAAGAGGAAATTCTAACTGAAGATGAAATTCTAATTATAAAGAAAATTCGAACTAAAGAGGAAATTCAGATTAAAGATGAAATTCTGATTAAAGAAGGAATTCTTACGAGAGAGGAAATTCAAACAAGGAATGAAATTCAAAGTAAAGAGAAAATTCTTACAAGTAAGGGAATTTATCCTTATGATTATATGGATTCATTTATGAGATTTAAAGAAACACAACTTCCTTCAAAAGAAAGTTTCTATAATAACCTTTATGAAGAAGAGATAAGTGATAAGGAATATAAACACGCACAAGAAATATGGAAAATATTTAAGATAAAGAACCTTGGAGAATATCACGATTTATATCTAAAAACAGATGTTTTATTGTTAGCTGATGTGTTTGAAGCTTTTAGATCACTCTGTCATAATAAAAATTGTTATGGATTAGATCCTGCCCACTATTTCACAGCTCCTGGTTTAGCTTGGAGTGCAATGTTGAAAATGACAAAACAAGATATAGATTTAATCAGTGATGTGGATATGCTTTTGATGATTGAGAAGTCCAAGAGAGGTGGAATATCACAAGTATGTTCAAAAAGATATGCTAAAGCAAATAATAAATATCTTCCAAATTATGATAGTGAAAAAGATAGTAATTATTTGATGTATTTTGATGCTAATAATTTGTATGGATGGGCAATGTCTCAATCTCTGCCTTATGGAAAATTAGAGTGGGTGGAAGAAAAGGATTATGAAAAGGCTTTGATGAATATTGTTATTTCTTCTCAAGAGGAATTGAATGACGAAGAAGAAGGTTATTATTTTGAAGTTGATTTGAGGTACCCGAGTGATCTTCATAATAAGCATAAAGATCTTCCTTTTGCATGTGAGAAAGAAACTCCAAAGAAAGAATGGTTAAGTGATTATCATAAAAGTTTTAATATTAAAGGTAAATCAACAGAAAAGTTATTAACAACATTCTATGATAAAGAGGGATATGTTTTGCATCAGAGAAGCTTAAAACAGTTTTTGAGAGAAGGATTGAGAGTAGCTAAAATTCATAGAGTTTTAAAATTTAAACAAAGTCCTTGGGTGAAAAAGTATATTCAATTCAATACAGATATGAGAGCAAATACAAAAGTAAAATTTGAAGGGGACTTTTATAAATTAATGAATAATGCTGTATTTGGAAAGACTATGGAAAATGTTAGAAACAGGCAAAACATTAGATTCGCAACATCTTGGAAAGAAGCTTCGAGATTGATAAATAAACCAAGTTTTGAGAGAGAAGAGGTTTTTTCAGAGAACTTTTCTGCAATTCATATGAAAAAGGAAAGTATTGTAATGGATAAACCAATTTATATTGGAACAGCAGTTCTTGATTTATCAAAGATATTGATGTATGATTATTTGTATAATGACTTAAAGAAAGAGTATGGTGAAAATGTTTCATTGTTGTATATGGATACTGATAGTTTTATCCTAGATATAAAAACTGATGATGTTTATGAAGATATGAAGAAAAATATTGGAGTATATGATACAAGTAATTTCAGCAAGAAGAGTGAGTTATTTTCCAAAAAGAATGAAAAGGTTATTGGTAAGTTTAAGGATGAGTTGGGTGGAAAAGTAATGAGTGAGTTTATTGGATTGAGAGCAAAGGCATATGCTTATAAGTATGGTGAACAGATTGATAAGAGGTTAAAGGGAATAAAGAAATATGTAATAAAGAAATCAATAACTTTTAGAAATTATTATAATTGTTTGATGAATAAGAAAGAAGAATATAGGAAAATGAATACAATAAGAAGTTATAAACATAACATATATAGTGAAGAAGTAAATAAAAAGGCATTAGGAGCCTTTGATGATAAGAGATTTATTTTAGATAATGGAATAGATTGTGTTCCATATGGATATTGTATGATAGAGTGTATAAAATAGATTATGTTTTAACGATGGGAAGATGGGTTAGGGTTTTTCAAGGGCTACCGCCGCCTTTTCACAATATATAAGTGGTTAAACAAAGTATTAATCAAACTAAAGAGTGGAGAAAATCTCAGTCTTGGTATATAAATGGAAAACATAATGAATGTGAAAAATATCAAATAAGTCTTATTGAAAAAATAACTAAAACAAAGGTAAATAAAACAAATAAGCGAATTAATTTAAAAACT